>NC_089220.1:8231600-8384442 GCF_963924675.1 Phocoena phocoena
ATACAGCAAATGCTGGATAAGTGCTTATTGGGTTCTTCTTTGGCACAGACCACTTGTCTTTCCATGAGGGGAATGAAAGAATCCTGGTCTCCAGATTCACACCATGGATCTCTCAGAGTTTAACCTTCACAACCTGAGAAATCATCCTCCAAAGTCCTAGCTGAGTGGATTAAAGAAACCCAAGGCAGAACTCCAGCTGAGCCCTGCGTGGGCACTCAGCTGCCGCACCAAAGCTGGGTGGCATTTCTGGAGATCTGAGCTGTCGTGCTGGGGCAAGGTGCGACACCACATGGGAGGGAAGCTCGGTCGCTCCTGTCCCTACCCCCAGGCTCCCTCCACTCCTGGGAAGCAGCAGACTGGTCTAGGCAGCAAAGAACAATAATACTCTTGTGTTTCTGGAGCCCTTGGCTGTGTACCAGATCCCTCCAACCGCACAGCCTTGTTATCTGCAACTGGAGCCGGGAAGGCATTTACTGGAGACACCGGCTCACTGTCCAAGGTCACACTTGGGATTCCTCCCATTCCTCCTGGGTCACATCCTGAGAATCACTGTCCAGTAATCGTCACCCGCGTTAGTAGCCCTGGTGACATCCGCTCACTGGCTGCTTCCCACCCACTACGACAGTTTGTGAATCTGGCGTTCCACTGAGATGGAGGTCCGCAGCGTGCCCATGGAGTTCTCCGTCTGGCTGGGCTCTGCCCCGCGGCACCCTTGCCGGCACAGCCGGCCGTACACCTCCCGCGACTTCTTGCGGAAGCTCTTGCCCACGATCACGTACACCAGCGGGTTGAGGCAGCTGTTGCTATAGGCCACGTAGGACGCGATCTGCGTGAAGACGTCGACCACGTGCTCGTCCCAGCAGCTGGAGAGGATGTCGAGGCGCTGCAGCGTGTCCAGGAAGGTGCTGATCTGGAAGGGCAGCCAGCAGGCCATGAACAGCAGCAGGACGGCCAGGACCAGCACGGTGGCTTTCCTCTCCGTCTGGATCTCCTTGAACTTCCGCATCTCGTTGTTGCGCAGCACGCGTATGATGTGCACGGTGCAGAAGGTGATGACGCTCAGGGGCAGCAGGAAGCCCACGGAGTTCAGGAGGCTGTTGGTGAAGACCTCCCAGCTGCGGGACGGGTAGATGATGACGCAGGCGGTGACGTTGTGGCCCTCGGCCCCGTACTCCCGCATGGTCCGGAAGACCAGCATGGGCAAGCTCAGGAGGAGCGAGCAGCCCCAGATCACCAGGCTGTAGAGTCTGGCGCAGCGCACCCCGCGCATCCAGCCCACGGACATGGTCTTCACCAGGGCCAGGTAGCGGTCAATGCTCACCAGCATGAGGAAGCAGATGCTGCTGTAGAGATTCATGTAGAGCACGGTGTTCACCACGCGGCAGAGGACTTCCCCGAAGAGCCAGTCGAAGTTGTTGGCGATGGTGATGGCCCAGAAGGGCAGCCCGCAGGCCAAGAGCAGGTCGGCCGCGGCCAGATTGCCCAGGTAGACCTCCGCCACCGTGCAGCTGTTCCTGTGCAGGCAGAAGACACTGAGGACGAAGGCGTTCTCGAGAGCTGCCAGTATGAAGAGGACCCAGAGGAAGGGGGACTGGATGGTGTTCAGCCAGCTCCACCAGTCGTTGTGGACGCAGCTGCTGCTCTGGGGAGGGGTCCCGTTGAGGGCAGGTTCAAGGGCTTGCAAGGTGACATTGAACATTTTGGCGCTGCAAGAAAGTGGAAAAGAGGCAGTTACACCTCAAGGTCACAAGAGGAAGGAGAAACAACTGGTGCAGAAGGAGAGGGGGATGCTTCCAGAAGGCAAAGTCAGGGGTGAAACCCAGGCCCTTTCTGTGTGGTGTTCAGAGGCAGCTCACGCACACCTGTGTCCCCAGGGTCCTGGAAAGGCGCCTCTGCTCCTTGGACTTAAACTGAGAGCTCTTGTTCTTCGCCTCCAGGCTCCACTGGGATGTGTACTTGACCAGCATCCGTCACCCAGACTAACAAGCGTGAGTGTTAGACCCTGGACCTCCTCGAAGCTTCCATGATGGGAGGATACACAGCATATTCCTTCCTTATCACAGGCCCCCACCCCCACAAGGGCGCTGGTCTCTTTCAGCCTCTTGTGGCCTGGCCATGGGTGAGCAATTTATTAGAAGAGAAAAGTGATATCATGTCAGACAGGGAGATTCCAACCCGGCTCGGAGACCACAGTCCATCTGCCCACTCCCTGTCTCCTCCTGGCAGGGGGCAGCATCACGCTTCTGTACCTTCCATCAGTGTAGCATTGATGATGAGCGGAGGTTGCTTGATGAAAAGGGAGGGAAAGGGGCTTTGGAGCCAGACAGTCCTCTGGGTTCAGTCCTGGCTCATTCATTAGCTGTGTGACCTTGGGTAAGTTAATGAACCTCTCTGAACCTTAACGTTCTACCTTGTAAAATGGGAATAACAAAATCTTCTCAGGGTTGTGGTGGGGACCTGAGACAAGGTGCAGAAAGCCCCAAGCACTGCACTTGATTCAATAAACATGAATAATTACCTGTTTTTTGTGAACTTATTAAAATAACCAATGTCAAACTCCAGCACCACTGTTGGCAGATTCTTGCTCTTATATTGGTGATTCCATCATTAACCCACTGGCTCCTCTTTCACTCTGAGACTCAGACCAGGGGGCAGTTCACTTTCTGGGAGCTCCTCTCCGACTTCAGCAAAGAGGCATGGGGTTTTGATAGACTTTGGCTCCAACCCTAGCTTGTTGTCTTGGGCAAATTGCTTGACCTTTCTGAGCTTCCACCTTATTGTTGTAGAGTCTTGCTCTCTCCCTGGCTTGCCTTGCATGGCTCTTGCAAGGTTTAAATCAAAGAGTAGGTATGAAGACACATTGAAAAACTAAAAGCACAATGCAAAGGGCAGGACTAATTGGGCACTTTCCTAGTGCTCCGTGGGGTGGATGAAGGAAGGTGGAGGTGGAGGGGCTCTTCCTGGGCAACTGATTGTTGGGTAGGCTCGTGGGGGAGGAGCTGAGCAATAGATCATGGGAAAGAATCTGCTGATTGTCTCTGGGATTTCCCAGAAAACGTCCTGGAGCAGCCGGCTGGCTTTGAGGGGCCAGACTGGAGACGTGTGATGAACTCATTCATTGATGCAATTTATCTTTAAATGCTTCTTGAGCATCTCCTCTGTGCTGAGCTCCACCTTGGCTCTAGGGACCCAGAGGGGAACACCACACGTCTCCTGCCCTGCCCGAGCTCCCAACACCTGCCACCCAGTGTGCGCGATGAGCGCCGAGGGGTGGGAGGAGGGGCAAGGGACACAGATGTGGGGGGAGGAGGTTGGAGGTAACTCTGGAGCTGGGTCTCAGAGGATGAAGAGCATGTCAGCAGGGGCCAAGAAGGAAGGAGGGCAGATCAGGCAGAAGGAGCAGCTTGAGTAGAGGCACAGAAGTGGGGAAGCCGCTGGTGTGTTCTGGCAGGTGGACTAGATGTTGGATGGGGAGGTGGGAAGTGGCAAGTGATGGGGTTGAATAAGGGGATAAGGACAGTCTTCACTGGGTGCTGAGAAAGTGAGGCTTTGTCCCTATTGGAAATACGCTCTAGAAAGGCCCTCCTAGTGGAGGGTGGTTTTAATATGTCCACAAATTCTTCGATACTCCTCCTTTCAAAGGGTGGAGTCTAATTCCTCTTCCAGTGAATGTGGCCAGACTTAGTGACCTGCTTCCCACCCATGGTGGCAGTGACAGTGTGTGACATCCAAGACTAAGGCATAAGAGGCTTTGCAGCTCCCTCCTTGGCCTCTTGGGTTGCTTACTCAGGGGGAGGCTAGCTGCCATGTTGTGAGGACACTCAAGCAGCCACATGGAGAGGCTCCGTGGAGAGGAACCGACTTGCCACCTTGGTCATGGATCCTCTGGCCCCAGTGAAGCCTTCGGTTAGATTCTGTTCCCTCGGCCTGTGAGTCTTCCAGCTGAGGCCCCAGACATCACAGAACAGAGACAAGCCATCCCCACTGGACCCTAAATTTCTGACCCATGGAAACTGGCAGGCTTCTCTGCAGAGCCTCTGAAAGTAAGACCTCCCCTACGTGGTCCCCTTGGTCCAGGCTTTGGCCCGATTTCTGCAGATACAAAAAACTTGTTTCCTTAGTGCCCCAGACCTGGGGCACTGCTGTCTCTCATGGTCCAGCTCTCTAGACACTCAAGTGTCACACCACACGCTGCTTGTTAATTTCCCCCACAAGGTAGATCCTAGCCAACGGGATGGCACCTGGCCCATACCTGCTCTGAGAAGCCACAAGATCATTAGAAGGTGGCCTGGGGAGTGCTTGACTGGGAGTTATAGGGCTCGTGTTCCATGACCCCAGCTGAGATGGCCATCTGGTCATGTCCATGGTAGGTCACACCCGACACAGGACCTAGAGGCCCAGCTGGGCCCAGCTCCCCCTTTGTCTTCCTAACACTGCTCCCCTTCAGGACTGACTCTCCCTTTCCTCTGCTTCCACTCGGGATCAATTCCCCCCCCCCACCACATTCTCTCTTTAGAGTGTTCAGACCTTCCCCAGAGGTCAGCCTTGTGTTGGAGATGTCCCATCTCCATTGGAGACATGCCACATCTCTGTCTGATTTCTTGTGTTGACTTCAGAATTTCAATCTTTCTTTTCACGTTCACCTGGGGTCATTCACACGTGACCACCTGTGTAATGTGTGCTTCTCCTCCTACACACCCCTCCCTCAAACAGAACAATCCACGCCCTCCGCCCCCAACAGGCCTTTGGGTATTGGAACACCAGCCTCCCCAGCCCTTGAGAACTTTTGTCTTTGGGTTTAACATTGCCTGGTGCTTCATGTGTTGTCCCGGAGAGGAAGGGCGTGCTCTCCTAGGTGTTCTCCGGCTTGTCCCCTCCCCTCTGCCCCATAAATAGTAAATCGAGGAATCCCTTTGACTCAGCTGAAAGACGCAGTGGTGGGCGCGGCGTCCTCATGAACAGATTGGATCATTGATCTCTTCCAGGCAGAGAACACACTAGGACTCAGAGGGGGACGTGAGTAAACGGCCTGCCCAGGCTGACTGGAGGAGAAAAGACAGGTGGTGGGACCGGGGACCATAAAACACACACGTTCTCCACTAGGGGAGAGAAATGGAGGCCTTCACTTAACAAATATTTATTAAGCATCCATCACACACTGGGTGCCAGGACGTAATGTGAGAACTGGCACAGTGTCTGTCCTCCGTGGGCTTATGGTCTCATGGAGAAGCCAGACATGACCCAGTCACTAAGTTATTGAAAACTGACATAAATCCTATGAAATAAAATGCAAGGTCCCGGGACAGCATGGAAGGTGGGGTTCTAATCCAGCCACGGGCAGGGGCTGAGTGGGTATTTGTTATGAGACCCGAGGGTGAGCAGGAGTAAACTGGGTGAAAGGATGGCGGTGGAGGATGTCTGGACAGAAGGAGCAGCAGGTGCAAAGGCCCTGGGGCAGGAAGACGCTGGGTGCGGATGTGTGTTAGGCCCTGGTGGCTGGACTGTGGGGGAGCCAGGGGCAGTTGCTGCCCGTTTTTCTAGGCACGGGATGATGGAGACTGTAGAGGATCGATTCCAGAGGTGTTTAGGGAGGAACACTGACATGTCTGGAGCAAAATTGGACATGGAGAGGTTGGAAATGAGGATAAGGAAGGGATCAAGGATGCTGCCACCCCCATCCTGGTGCTGCTGTCGCCTATGAAGGGGTGAATGGGAAGGGCTAGCTTGGAGAGACAGGATCATGTGGTTAGACTTGAACCTGTAAGGTCTGAAGTGCTTAGAGACTTGCATGTGGGTCTGGAGCTCAGGGGAGGGGGCTGGGCTGGAGGACAGGCTCGCCCTGATGCAACGGAGATGAATTAGACACAGGATCTCCAGGGCCTTCGAGCCTCATAGACAAATACAGAGGAGTGTTTCCAATCCACAGCTCTGGTCAGTGCTGCAACGTGCTCTCAAGTTCTGAGCCGGGTCCTCACCTGAGCCCCGGGGAAAAGTGACGGCCTTTCTGCCCCATGGGGCTTGCACTGATGCAACCTCCCTCTCCCCCTTCAAGTTCAACTGCACTCTCAGGGAGGTAGGCATTGGCCGCACGCTTGCCTTGCAGAGGAAGAAACGAGGTGCAGAGAGGTGGGGTGACTTTTCCAAGTGCCGTTGCTGGTAAGAGGTGGAGGTGGGACTTCAACCCTTCTGGTGCCAGATCTGGCGCTCCGGCTAGTATCCCATGTGACCTCTGGCTGTCTGGGAAGGGTGTGAAAAGCTGGGCACATGCATGCGTGTGTGTGTGCGTGTGTTTAGCCACGCATCTGCCCTGCCCTAGGTTTCAGCAGCTTCTCAGCTAGAGGAGTCTGTGCAGACCCTGCACACCCGGCTTCCAGAAGCCCAGCTCTCCCAATGCAGTTGTGGGAGGTGGAGATCAGTTAGCAGGCACTTCTGGAAATTTGAACACATTAGGAAAAAAAAAAAAAAGACGGGGTTGGTAAGCAGGAAATAAAACCAAAGATCTTCAGTTAACACCCAGAAAAGGTTTCCCCAAACCCCCAAGCTAAGCTGAGGTCAGGATTTCGAACTTGCAAGAGACGCAACGCACAGCAAGTCCTTTTGATTTTTCGAGGAGGGGGGTTAGGGGAAGGGAAGAAAGACCTGGTAGAATGCTTTTCTGAGGGGCCCAGCTGGGCCTATGGAAAGAAAATTCAACTAGGGGTCAGAGGTCATGTATCAGATCATTCATTCCTCAACAGCAATTACTCAGTGTTTTTCTGGTGCTGGAGATTAGGTGGGGAAGAGTGAAGCCGAGCTTCCCCTGCCCCCATGGGGCTCTCTGTCCAGTCGAGGGACCTCAGCCTGCCTGCTGAGGTCACCATTTCCACCAAGACAGCGACAGCCGCATGGCTAACCCAGGGTCTCCCAACTCTGTCACCCTGGGGGGATGGCAGCCCTCCCTCACTGCCCTCTGTTATGGGTCTGCACGGCCAGGTGTCCCCAGATCTGGCAGGATCAGCCCAACTGGACCCTAATTGTTTGCTAATGACTGTCAGCATTGCTCTCCCGTTCAAAACAAAGCTGAGGGCTTTTCTCTTTCAGATGTGCAGAGAGTAGGCAGTTTGAGGACCAGGGAGAAGGTAGGAGTCTGAGGCGACTCTAGATTCTCTGCATCTGCTCCACGTGTGGGAGCATCCATCACCCCCTGCTTCTCCCCAGCCCTGTCCCGGGAGTGTGGAGACCACTCCCTGGGGATGAGATGGTGCCATCTGGCTTCCCATGGGTTTTGGCCCATGGGGGCACCAGCAGGAGGCCGAGGGAGGGAGGAGAATGAGGATGGGTTGCCGGCTCCCAGCTCCCTCCTTTGGGGGCCTCCAGGGGCTGGCTGGGCCTGGCCCGATTCACAGCTCCTATCGGGGCCCTTTCCAACTCGCTGTCCAGTGATGCTGATAAATGCCACCTCCTCTTGCCACTCAGGCCTCAGGCCCGAAGGGAGGCAGGGAGGGACGAGTGGATCGTCTGCCGAGACCTCTGCTGCTCTAGCTCTGAGGCCCTGGCAGTGTCCCTACGCGCTGTCTACAGGCAGAAAATAGACCCTCTGTTAAAATTCTCTTCCGCTAACCAGTATTAGCTGGTTTGAATGTGCCCCCTCTTTCCTACTGGACGCTGACTAATATATCTTGGGATTATAAACTCAGATGTCAGAGAACTATTTAAGGGACTGTTGGGGGAAGGGCACGGGCGTGGTGTGGCGGGCACATCGGCGCTGAGGGTGGTGGCAATCAGGTGTACATTTCTGGGTGTTATTTGAGGGAGTCCCTTTAGCTCCCTGCGCCTCGGAGTCCTCATCGACACAGCTGGGGGTGGGAGCGGGGGTGGGGCGGGGGGGATGGACCCATGCCGCCTCCCGCCTCTACTCTGATCCTCGCGTCTGGGTCCGGGCGCTGGGCCGATGACTCCGCAGCTGGGCTTTCCCCTTGTTTTGCAAACTGATGCTTTAGAAGAAACATCTAACATTCTCCCTCAAAACTGGTCCAAGAAGACTTACTTTAAAAGCATTTCCTTTGGTTGAATCACATAAACACTGGCTCTTGGCGCTGCAGAGAGCATTTCTGTTTTAGTCTCAGAGGGAGTCTGTTTTGGTTCCCCAAGAATCCATGTCTGAGGGCTCTGCGGCTGTGGCCACCCCAGGACACACAGTGTCACTTTCTCAAGGAACAGGATTTGCCTTGTATGGAGCCGCTGATCCTGTAGCCAACTCGTGCCCCATGTTTTGTGGCGGTGTGTTGGAGATAGGAGGTATTTCCCAAAGCGAGGGTTGTGGACTGGATGGTAAATAACCTCGAATCGTTGAGCCACTCCTCTGGGTTAGCCCTGGAGAAAGCGTCTTCAGCATCTCTCTGGTGTTTATAACCCACCTTTCAACAAAGACAGCAGGCCCAGCGCCTGGGCTGGCCCCCAAATCTAGCCAGACTTTAACCGGATTGTTTATCGCCCATTGTATTTATTTTTACAGGTTTTTTTTTTTGGTGACAAATGATACCCATTTTCCATTTAAGTTGGTGATATGGAATTACCAGTTCAGAAGTGAGTTGCTATTAAAGAAGTAGCTGTACAGGTGACATAGACGTCAGAACCTGTGCGTGGAATGACCGAATGAGGGAAACACAGCCCGAGGAGTCTAGCTGGAAACTCACGTCACAAACGGGAAACCCAGCCCCGCGGTCAGGCTTACCGGCTCTGGAGCCAGACCTGGAATTGGGTCCCCCTCTATCGGGTCATTATGTAACCTCGTGGTGCCTCGTTTTTCTCAACTGTAAAATGGGGGTTAGTATAAAAAGAGCCCTCACCACCTAGGGCGGCTGTGAGGAATAGATGAGTGAATCCATGTCCAATGCACGAAGCATGCAGTGAACGTGTCCAGGATGGCTGCTGCTTCACCTCCACTCCCCAGGCGGGCCCGTCTGCTGTAGGAGCCCCCCACGTGGCCTGCTCTCCCACCCACAGCCCAGCTGAGGTTTGCAGACACAGTTCCACAGCTGGATGGAGAGATGAGTGTGTCGCTGGGACATCACCAGCCTGCTGCTCCAGGGGAACCCTTGAGACCGCACAGTTCTATCCTGTCGGGAGTGCGGTCCCCTTCCGCCTTTTGCATCCCCTCTCACAGTGATAGCCTTGTGTGTGTCTGTGTGTGGATGCACGCATGCTCCTGTCCCGTTATATTAAATACACCTGCCTTGATCGTCTTTCCACCCTCCGCCGTGCCTGCTGCTGTGTTTTGCACATCCCAGTCTCTTGGAAAACATTTACTCCATAAATAAGTAAAATCTCTCAGACCACCCAGAAAATTGGAGTCAAGGCCAGAGCTACAAAGAACCAAGGTCTCCCGAATCTCAGCTCAGAGCCCTTCTCTGGACTTCTCCCCGGAATAAATGTTTTCCTCTAAAATCTGCCTTTATGTGATCGCTGAGTACGGATGCTGTCTGTAGGGAGAAGTGTGGCCTGAGTACGGTTTCCAAGGGGCTTTTTCTCCTTTTCCCTGAGAAAAGGTCCGAGCTGTCTCTTGGGGAAGGATGGGGTTCTGGGAATTCAACCTAGGTTCCAGGAACACCTAAAGAGCTGAATCAGAAGATCCATTCAACCTTAGACATCCACGTGGGCCCTTCCTGCGTTTGGACACTTTGTGGGCCTGGAATGTTTTGGAAACACTTATGGGGGCGGAGGTGGGGTGGCGGGAAGCGGGGGGGAGCCTTGAGAAGCGGAGCCTCTCTCCCCACCTGCTTTCTGCAGCCGAGGACAGGGTGTGCCTCCCTGACTGTTCGCCCTCACACACCCCAGGCTCCTGCTGGGCTTCATCTGTTCCTTGTTTCTTACTGTTCGCTTATTCTGTTCAGCACATCCTGTTTCCCTCACCTTGGGCTCTGTAGTTTTAACGAGTGAGCCACTTTATCTGATATCCTAATACCAATCCTTCCCCTTAAAAAAAATAACATCTCCCTTTTTGTCTTAAAAGATAATATGACCACAGTAAAGAGCATTTAAAAACACTATGCTCTTGGGACTTCCCTGGTGGTGCAGTGGATAAGACTCCACTCTCCCATTGCAGGGGGCCTGGGTTCAATCCCTGGTCAGGGAACTAGGTCCCATATGCGGCAACTAAGAGTTTGCATGCCACAACTAAGAAGCCTGCCTGCTGCAACTAAGACCCCGTGCAACTAAATAAATAAATATTTTTTTAAAAAAATACTAGAATCTCTCAGAGTTCTATCCCCAAACAGCTCTTTTTATATCCACACTCAACCAGCTTTTCATCTCCTGTGGTTTTACGTAGAATATCACATCAAGGGGATTTTTCCATGTTGTCCCATTGTTGTCATAAGGATGCCTTTAAAAGAACGCATTGTATTGGTATATTGTGGTTTATGAACCCATCCCTCGATTCCGATCCCTTCGTATGTAATGTATTTCCATGGGGCTCCATCAGGATTAGCCCAAGGATATTTCTTAGGTTCCCACCACCCCTGCCTTTGCTGGGGCTGCCCCTCCTGCCTGAGTGCCCTTCTCGGCCCTCTGCCTGAAGGTGACACCAGCTGAGTCACCAGCCCTTCCACGGAACCTCCTCCTTAAGTGGTCTACGATGGCTGGTTTTATGTGTCAACATGTCTAGGCTACAGTCCCCAGTTATTCAATCTAATACTGGTCTAGGTGTCGCTGTAAAGGCTTTGTAGATGTTATTGAAGTCCCTCATCAGACTTTAATTAAGGGAGATTATCCTCCAGTATCTGGGTGGGCCTGGCTTAATCAGTTGAAAGGCCTTAAGAGCGGAACTGAGGTTTCCCAGAAGAAGAAATTCCACTTGGGAACAGCAGCTTCAGTGCATATCCAAGAGTTCTGGCCTTCCTCTCCTGACCACCTTACCTATGGATTCTGGACCTGCCTAGCCAGCCCTGCAATTAAGTAATCCAGCTCCTTGCAATAAAGCTGTTAATACATTTCTCCCACTGGCTCTTCTTCTCTGCTGGACGCCCTTGAGCAGTGGAGTTCTCTTCCTTCTCTTCCCCCCTCCTTCTCCGTGACATTCATTTAGGGCAGGTCTATCAGAGATGCTTATGTTGCTTCTTCTTTGCTCTGTTCCGTGCCCGATGCCTATTAGGTACTCAATAAATGATCATTGACTGACCTGATAGAGGGCAGGGCGATCCCTACTTTTCTTTTTCTCCCCAGCAGACACATCTGCAGGGTGGAGGCGAAGGGAAATGGAAGAACTTGCTGTGTGCCCTTCCTGCTACATCCTCAAGACTGTACTGCGTGGTTGATACATCATTATTCCCATACACCAGACACGAAGGCAGAGGTTTAGCTAGGTAACCTGAGATAGTTCAAGTTCACAAAGCTAGCCAGAGGCAGGGCCAGGATTCAAACCCAGGTCTGCCTGACTCCAAACCCCGAGGCATCAGAAAGCCTCTCCCCGTCGTCGAAGTTCCAGGTGCGAGGCTCCCCACGCTTGGAATAGTTGAGGGATTAAGTGGGCTTGCAGGCTTGGCCGTCCCTGGCCTGGAGGGGGCACCGTGACTTCATTCCTCAAGGGAAGAAGTTTTGTGCAGGTAGCTAGCTGCAGGTGAGCAGCTCAGACAAGGGCCCAGCTGGCCACGTGGAGGTGGCAGGGGGATTCGCACAGGGCTAGAAACTGGCAGCCCGTGGGACTCGGTCCCTGGGACCCTTTGGTAACGTGGGTTTTGGAGGCAGGAAAGCTCAGTGTCTCAATCTCGCCAGTCACTTGTGGTTTGGACCTTGATTGGAACTGCAGAAGGCAAGACACAGTGTGTGTGTGTGTGTGTGTGTGTGTGTGTGTGTGTGTGTAAGAGCATGGGTTGGGTGCCCCGAGATGTCCCTAAGGGGTTGGAAAGACAAGGGACCTGGGGTTTCATGACTGAGATACAACCAGCTCAGAATCCCAGTCCCAACACTTACAAGCTGTGTATAACCTTGGACGAGCAGCCCAACCCCTCAGGGTCTCAGCTTCTTCATCTGTCAAATGGGAAGCTAAGAGCACCCACTTTGGGGTTGCTGTGAGTATAGGAAGGTTAATGAATATTAAGTGCTTAGAACAATGCCTGACACATTTTAAATGCTCTATACATGTCAGGGTTTCCTTCCTCTCTGCTCTGTATTAGGTTTCTGCAAACAATTTTATTGGGAAAAATGGTTCTACTTAAAAAGAAAGTGTTCAGGCTACCTCCAACCCCTCATGACAAAGGGGGAAACTGAGGCTCAGAGAGGTGAGGAGATGCCTAAAGCCACACAGCGAGTAAATGCCAGCCTGCAGAAAGAGCCACGGCCTGGCCCGTCTCCTCCAGGAGTGGCCTCTTAGGGGTCTCTTCCCGGCCAGAGGTGACCAGGGGTTGGGACGCACTCACAGGTCTGGGGCCACTGGGGACAGAGCCCAAGTGGCCGTCTTAATGGAAGCATGGGTTCCTATACCCAGCATATTCCTCCTTCCTTCTCCTGCTCCGGAAACTCCTCCTGGGTTAACATGACAGGATCCTGGAATATTAGGGTGGGAAGGGCTCTTGGACACTGCTTCATCAGGCCCCTGTTATATAAGTGCGCACGGAGGCCCAGAGATGGTGGACATTATCCCAGGACACACAGCCAGTTAGTGGCAGAGCTTGACCTTGAACCCAGGTCCTGGAATTACGGGATCTAAGCCCCCTGTGTTTTGTTTGTTTGTTTGTTTTGTGTTTTTTTGGTTTTTGTTTTTATCATCCTACAGCTGCTGCCATCCCATGTAGAGACAGGGCTGTGTGCTAATGTCTGATTGTGAACATGTTCAAAACCCCAAACTCATACCCACAGCCCATGCAAAGGAATGGTGAGGGCACACACCAAAACGTTACGAGCTGCTGCCTTTATGTGATTAGAAAGATGTCCTTCTGGGAGAAAATATGTGCAAAACGATGTGACCGACAGGGCTTAATCTCAAAATGTACAAAGAGCTCATACAACTCAATAACAAAAAACAAAAAATGGGCAGAAGACCTAAATAGACATTTCTCTAAAGAAGACCTACAGATGGCCAATAGGCACATGAAAAGATGCTCAACATCACTAATCATTAGAGAAATGCAAATCAAAACTACAATGAGGTATCACCTCACACAGTGGGAATGACCGTCATCAAAAAGACTACACATAATACACGCTGGAGAAGATGTGGAGAAAAGGGAATCCTCCTACACCGTTGGTGGGAATGTAAGTTGGTGCAGCCACTATGGACGACAGTATGGAGGTTCCTTAAAAAACTAAAAATAGAGTTACCATATGATCCAGCAATCCCACTTCTGGGCATATATCTGGAGAAAATTCTAATCCAAAAAGATACATGCACCCCAATGTTCATAGCAGCACTATTTACAATAGCCAAGACACGGAAGCAGCCTAAATGTTCATTGACAGATGAATGGATAAAGATGTGGTACATATATACAATGGAAGATTAGCCATCAAAAAGAATGAAAAAAAAAAGAATGAAATAATGCCATTTGCAGCAAAATGGACAGACCTAGAGATTATCATATTAAGTCAGAGAAAGACAAATATCATATGATATCACCTTTATGTGGAATCTAAAAAATTATACAAATGAACTTATTTACAAAACGGAAACAGATTCACAGACATAGAAAACAAACTCATGGTTACCAAAGGGGAAGTGGGAGAGGGATAAATTAGGAGTTGGGGATTAACAGATACACACTACCATATATAAAATAGATAAACAAGGTCCTGTTGTATAGCACAGATATTCAATATTTTATAATAAACTATAACAGAAAATAATCTGGAAAAGGAAATACGTATATATATATATATATATATATATATATATATATAACTGAATCACTTTGCTGTACACCAGAAACTAGATCAATATTGTAAATCAGCTATACTCCAATTAAAAATGTTTTGAAAGAATGATGTTCTCTTCCCACTTTCCTGTATGTTCTGGGGTTTCTGTTACAAGCATGTAAATAATTTATAATGGGAAGAAATAGAAATCTTTGCAAAAGGGTAAAGCAGAAACCATTCAGGGTCCAGCGGGAGTGTGTTTTCCAGAAAAGCCTTTGCTCAGGAATGGCTCGGACTTGGTGAGCTGAAGATGCTCATTTCCCTGTAGACACTCCAGCTCCTTGAATGTCCTGGTGGCCCCGGGGGAGGCCCTGGCCCTGCTGGGGCGGGAGGAGAGGGTGGCTGACCTGGGGCTTTGGCCACATGCAAGTGTGTGCCATGACCTGTCTTCCCATCCAGCCCAGTTTATAAAACATGGGGGAGGAAAACACCATGGAGCCTCTGAGCCAACCACAGAGAAAAGACTCCTTCGTGGCATGAAGGGATTTGGGTCCTGCCTAAGATGCGTGCAAAAGGAGTGGTGAACACCATATTTGAGGCAGGTGGAGTTTTATCCCTTCCTGCACAGGGTCCCCACAAGATGCCCTTGGCTCCTAAGGGACTGGTACCTGTTCAATTCCCGGGAGTGGCCTTCCTGCCCATTCATTCATTCATTCAGTTAGTCAGTCAACAAACTTCTATTCCCCACGTGTTTGCCATGCTCAGTGTAAGATACCATGGGAAGGGTACAGACATGGTGGGCAGGACAAAAAGAATTTGGACATCAAGACACAACCTAGTGCCATCCTTCAAGGACCATCTCAAATGTCACCTCCTTTGAGAAGCCTTCCTTGACCTCTCAGCCAGCAGAGATCTCTCCCTTGTCCGAGACTCTATAGCAAAGAAATGGAAGGGTGCAAGCCTCTGGGCATCAGAGTCCTGGGTTCTAGTCATGTCTCCATCACTGAGTGCCACATGTGACCTTGGATAAATGCTTTGACAACGCTGGGACTTCATTTCCTCATTGAGAGAATGAGAGATTGTACTAGGTGGTTCTGGAGACCTTTGTAGAACCATGTCCCTAGAGGGGAAATGAGCTGCTGTGGGGAAGCAGTGAGCTCCCCATTCTAAGAAGCATGCAAGCAGAGGCAATGTTGCCATTTGCAGCAACGTGGATGGACCTAGAGATTATCACAGTAAGTTAAGTAAGTCAGAAAAAGAAAAACAAATACCATATATATTGCTTATATGTGGGATCTAAAATATGACACAAATGAACTTATCTATGAAACAGAAACAGACTCACAGACAGAGAGAACAGACTTATGGTTGCCAAGGGGGAGGGGGGTGGGAGATGGAGTGGAAGTTTGGGATTAGCCGATGCAAGCTAGTATATATAGAATGGATAAACAACAAGGTCTTACTGAATAGTCAGGGAACTATATTCCATATCCTGTGATAAATGGAAAAGAATGTGAAAAGAATGGATATATATGTATAACTGAATCACTTTGCTGTACAGCAGAAATTAACACAGCATTGTAAATCAACTATACTTCAAAAAAAAACCAGCCTTGTCCTAGCCACATGACTGCTACCCTCTGCCCAATTCCACTGAGGGAGGCTGATCTCCTTGGAATCCAGGGAGTCAGCCTTCAGAATTCCAGAGCTCTGGGCTCCGTCAGTGTGATACGTTTTTTAGAAAACAGTCGGAGAGGTACATATTTCTTAGAGTTGATCTGCAGAGCTTGGAATTCCCCAAGAACAGAGAAGCAGAGAGGAAGGGAAACGTTGGGCCCATGTCCCCAGCTCCGGCACTCACATCCTGCCTGGACGCAAGAGCCAGACAAGCCTGGGATGTGTCTTGGTTTTTGTCTGGCTGGACGACCTGGGGCAGCCGACGTAGCCTCTTGGTAAAATGGGCATAGCTTCCCCTGAAAAGTGTGTTGTGAACGATATGCGATATGTAAAGTGCCTGCCACTTTGTTTGCATGTTTCTAAGTACATTATAGAGTAACCTCTGCATGTAGGAACTATTATTATTATCATCCCTATTTTACAGATGGGCAAACTGAGGCACAGCCTGCATGATGGAGCTGGGATTTTAAGCCCAGGTGGCCTAGGCCAGACCCCCAAATTTGATTTTTGATTTTGTTTTTTAGCTTAGTATTATGGAAGTTTTGAATATGCACACAAGTAGATAGACTAGCATCGTGAAACTCCACGTACCTACCACCCAGCTTCAATAATTTTCAAGTCAAGGTCAATCTTGTTTCTTCCATACCCAACCCCACCCCAGCTCTTCTGTATGATTTGAAGCATATCTCACATGCCTGTCATTAACCTGTACATCTTTCAGGGTGCATCTCTAAAAGATAAGGACCCTCTTTTTCAAAAAGCATAATCTCATAACCCTTATTCCATCTAAAAGAAATCAACAATAAATCCCTAGCAGCATCAACTATCCAGGCAACTATTCCAGTTTCCAGTTGTCTCACTCTGATTGCCAAGCAGTAGTCTAAGTGCCTCCCATGAATTAATTCAGGTGATCCACACCTATCTTAAATGGAGGTACTATCATTATCCCCATTTTATAGATGAGAAAACAGAGGCATAGACAGGTGAAGTGACTTGTCTAGAGTCACACAGCTAGTAACTGGTGGAGCTGGGATTTGACACTGCAACCTCACGACACTGTCTCTGTGGTGTGAGGACAGTGGTAAACGAGAGCTGGCACCTGCCCTCAGGTGTCTCCCAGGTGCCCAAGTGTGGGAGCACGGGAGGACTCCTGGGGAAGATTTGGACCCTGCCCAAGAGCACCGGGTGATCTCAACTGTGCAGCGCTCATGTACAGCTCTGTTTCCTAGGCTTCTCAGCTAGGACGCCTGACACAGCCAAACCATGACGTTGTTGATGGGTGACTGGCACCATCGCTTTGGCTGCGATGAGGAGTCCGGCTAAATCTGGAGGCAGGGAGTCAGAGGCTGTGGCAGCCAGGTGGGAGAGGAGATGGTGCCTGAGATGGAGGGGGGATGGAGGGAGGGGGAGATGCAGGTAAGAGGAGATGGAGGGAGGGAGGACAGAGGGAGAGGGGGCTGGAAGGAGTGGGGGATGGAGGGAGTGTGAGAGAGAGGGAGGGGGAGGGGGAGGGAAGGGGAGATCCAGGGAGAGGGGATGTGGGAGGGGGGATGGAGGGAGGGGGAGATGCAGGTAGGAGGAGATGGAGGGAGGGAGGATGGGGGGAGGGTGAGAGAGAGGGAGGGGGAGGTGTAGGAGGAGGAAATAGAAGGGGGATGGATTCCAGAGAAGGTGAAGCATCAGTAGCCTTGAAAAGGGTGGAGAGAGGGAGGGCAGAAGAGCGGAGGGAAGCCCTCTGGGTCTGGGGTTGGTACCTCCACCTACAGGGTCTCAGGTGATCCCCAACTCCTCAGAAGGCAGACAGAAAGACCTTAACGGTTTCTCTCATCCCCAAGCCTCTGCTTCTCTTGAGAAGCAAAGGTCTGTCAGCTTCCTTTTTCCTTCATTTCTGCCTTTTGTAGTTGATGTACAGCATCCTGGGACTATCTGTCCTGACGTGGAAAGCTCGTCCCCGAGAGCCGCATTCATGCTTCCTTCACCACCGTTGAGCCCCTGGCACAGGTGGACTCCTGGTAAACGGTTTTTCCATAAACACCCTGGTGTTCCCTCAGACTAGCCCAGGACCAGCGCTCACAGGAAGGAGCTCCTGCTGCCCTGCGTGTGCCCTTGGGGACCTGTGGGCAAGGGTGGGCTTCTTCAGGCCGACCGAGTGGAGGAAGAGGCAGTGGTGTGCCGGCACGTGTTACCAACTGGACCTCGTTGGGTGGAAAAGCACTAACTGGTAGCATCTGCAAATTTCCGTGTTGTAAATATTCCCACCGTGGCTGATTTCAAGCCCAGCTGAGCTCATGAAATTCCTGACAATGTGACAGTTGATTCCCGCCTTGCCCTGCCCAGAGCCCCAGCAACCACGTCTCAGGGCCTTGCCTCCCTGCCCACCCACCCCCGCTGCAAAGGGCAGGAGCCCGTCCAACTCCTGGTCATCCTTCAGATCTAGCTTAACATCACCTCCTCCGGGAGGCCTTCCTGGACTCTGAGTGTCTCTGCACAGAGGCCCTTAGCTTCTGTGCTCTCATGGCTCTCAGTACATTTATGTAAATAGCTTGTTTAATTGGTTCTCTCCCCACCAGGCTGGGAGTGCTCTGACTGCAATAAATGTCTCAGTCTTCCCTCCACTGTATCCCCATCTCCTAGTGCTGGGCCTGGCCAATGGCAGGTGCCTCAGGAAGTATTCTGGAAAGGATGAATAATGATGATGCTGACAGCAATGCATATAGCATCTTCCACATGCCAGTTCTGTTCAGAGCACGTAACAAACATCAACTCACTCAATCCTTACAACAACTCTAGACAGGCATTTCTAGCCCCATTTTACAGATGTGGAAACAGAAGCGCCTCCCTCAGTCCTGTAAGAAAGGCGGGGCTCGCAGCCTTGCCCTCATCTAAATAAACAACAAAACAGGCTCTGACTCCAGCAAGGGGCTTGTCCAAGTTTAGGGAAAGGGCCTTGGCCAAGGTCATTGGCTATTAAGTGGGTGGGAATGGGGTAGGATTCGAACTCAGGGGTTGCAGATACAAAAGTGCTTTGTAAACTGCCAAGTACCCCAGATGTGTTAGGGCCGTGGAATTTTCGAGCTGGAAGAATCTCGCCATTTAGAGATTTTTCTTAGTCCAACCCTATATTAACCGTGAGGAAACTAAAGCTCTAAGAGGGAGGTGGCCTGTCCCTAGTCGTGCATGAGTGTCCCGACCCTACCCCTCTGCACACAACCCCACGATGCCGGCTACTCAGTGGCAGTGTGCACTGCACTTTACAGTTTATGACGGAGGTTTGCACCCCGATCAGCGGTTCTATCCCTGATCCTCACGTAATTGTCCTGCCAGGGGATGTGACGCCCATTTTATAGGCAAGGCAACAGAGGATCGGCAAAGTGATGCATCCAAGGTCACAGACTCCTAAATGGGGACACAGGTGACAACTCCCAGAGCCACCAGAGGGACGACAAGAACCAAAGAATAGCCAAGTTGATTGTGGTCGAGTGCATCAGGCAGACCGCGCTCATGAGCCCCTCCTGAGCCCCGTCCCCCAACTATGGGGCTGTCTCCTCAGGGCTCCCAAATGTCAGCCTGGGGCCAGGCAGCGGGAAGGCTGGGCAGTGACAGTTAGACCTGGCTTGACCCCCAGCTCCCCACTTCCCTCTGTGTCCTCATCTGCAAGCCGGGGATAGTAGTAGCGTGTCCCCCTCTGTGTTGTCTGGGGCTGAAATGAGCTGAGCCCCGGGGCTGGCACGGAGCTGGAGTCCCCCGACGGTAGCTGCCATCAGAGCTGCTTTTTCTATCGTTAGTATTACTATTATTAGACCTACGCTGGACCGCTGACTCAGCACGTGCCTTCGAGTAGGTGGCTTTCCCTCTCTGGGCCTCAGTTTCCTCATCTGTAGGGCAAGCAGGGGGGTGATTACACAGATTATTTTGTAAGGTCTTTCCCACTGTGACAGTCTGTGACTAGCAGCTTTCTAAATCTGTTCATTCTGCTGCTGGGGTGGGTCTCCCCACTGTAGCCTGGAAGATGACGTCCCCGGCCTACGGGGAGACTGTGCCAGACGGAGGCCACACCCAAGCAGCTCACCTTCCCACACACCCAGCTTGAAGCCTGCCCAGGGGACACAGGGACAACAGTTCTGCGCCTCTGCTCACTGCCAAGTCCCTGAACCTCTCGGAGCCTCAGTTTCCTTATCGGTGGAACGGGACTGGTCACTCGTAGACACTCAGTGAGGCATCACTCATCTGGTGAGATGCCAAGTCCACTGCGTCCAGCCCCTGGCTGCCTGGACCTGCTTCCCCAGGAACCCTCGGAGCCCAGACCACATTAAAACAATCCGGTTTGCAAATGTTTAATGGGCCAGTCGCACACTGAGGGGCAAGGCAGGCAGACGACAGCCTCAATGTTCTTCTCCGAATAGGGTCAGGCACAGAGGGTTGACTGGCTCTCAAACCTGTCTCCAGAACATTCGATTCTGGAATAATTCAATGAAGCAAATCAAGAACCTAAAAAAATACCCTTTAGTTTTTGCTTGGTATTTCGGAAAACAATCAAAAGGACAGGGAAAGCCTCCTGTCCTCCGATTAGGGAAATAAGAAACAACCAAAACTTTTCGGACCAGGGGACTGATTAAATATTATACGTGAAAAATGACTCTCCAAAGAGTTCACCGAAAGAGAGAGAACACTTCTGATATCAGGCCAGGTGGGAAAAAAAAGCTGGGCGCTAAATCATATGTATAACACAGCAGGAAAAATCTGGAAGGCAAAATGCCAAATGATTACTAGTGGCGGCTGCCTTTGCCCAGCGGGATCCTGTGTTGCTTTTGTGTTTTCTTCATTCTTTGTAATAGCCTTCACATTTTCTATGAAGAACCTTGACTGCTTCTGGAATGAAACTATTTAAATAAGCCAAGTGCTCTCTCCTATGTTTTTCAAAATAGAGAATGAATGATGGGTTCGCTTGTGCAAGAAAGACAATCAGCCAGCCCATGTTCAATGGAAAGGCCTTGCTTACTTAAAAACCGGTAAATCGGTGCGTAATCATGTTTTCATAGAAAATGAAATGTTGAGTGCATTTATGAGTTGTTTCTTCAGTGATTTCCTGTCTTACCCAACCACCAGTCCTGAGCATGAGACAGGCTGGGACTTGGGACCCTTTGTTGCAGTGCTGCAGTGCTTGCACCTGGACAAACGTCTCCTCCAGCTACAAATTACAAAGAAATTATAAGGGACTAAAAATAAAACTGTGCATGTGCAGGTGGGGCAAATTACAGACAAAAAGACCAAAAAAAACCCCAACTGCCACTTCTGAAGAGGGGTGGGCAAAACACCTAAGCCACCCCTCTGGCTGGATCCCTGGACACACCCCTA
This sequence comes from Phocoena phocoena, assembly GCF_963924675.1. Taxonomy (NCBI): domain Eukaryota; kingdom Metazoa; phylum Chordata; class Mammalia; order Artiodactyla; family Phocoenidae; genus Phocoena; species Phocoena phocoena. The sequence goes on from NC_089220.1 coordinate 8,252,460, forward strand.
CCCTCACCCCATATAAGGAACAAGCTCGCCCCTCCTCGGGGTGGGGGAGGGGCAAGCAAGGGAAACTGTTACTTGTTTTCACCCACCCGCTCCCACCCGCTCCCACGCGCTGCAGCAGCGGACCCCAATAAGTCTTGCCTGAATTTCTTGTCTGGCCTCTAGTCAATTTCTATTGCTTGGGGAAGGCCAAGAACCCTGGTCAGTATCAAGCAGGTGGAGTCAGCGGGCTTCTAAGAACCCAGGAAAGAGCATCCAGGTGGGGAGTTGCTGAGGGAGACTCTGGGAAGGTGGGATTTCCTGCTGGACTCAAAAGCCACTTCTTGTCGCAGGATTCAGCCTGATTTTTTACATTTGGGGTCCCCACGAACCAAAAATCCTTCCCCAGCCTCTGTTCTTCATTTTGACTCATGTCTCTGTCACCCGGGTTTCGTCTTTGAGGGATCTTTTTCACGCTGGTTGCAAGGATGGCATGTTCTCTGAGCCCTTTCACATTCAGCATGTTTCTGCCGCCTTCACTCACGGAAGACCATGCACTGTCACGGCCTGCTTCTCTCCTGAGTCTGGAGACACTCCTCTGTTGGATTTGGTGTATTTGCTGCCGTGGGAAAGCCTGATTTTCCTTCCTTTGTGTGCTGCCCGCCACTTTCCCCCCGTTCCCCCTCCTCTGGGTTATATGGCTGCCCGCCCTCACCACCCTCTCAGGTCATCCTCTGTCAGGCCAGTGCTGGCCCTTGAGGCAAACCTGCAGCAAAAAGAAAAAGGCTGGGAGGTAGCATCGCTCTGCAGGCATCCAGATGCCAGCTCTGCCATTTACCAACAGTGTGACTGAGCCAGGGGCCACCTCTCTGGGCATGGGTCCCCCCACTTGCAGGACTAGAGACATTATCTCCTGCCTGCGGGTTGTGGTGAGGACCCAGCGGGATCAGCCCTGGCCATCAGGATCTCATTAGCCCTCGGCTCCCTTTTCTGCCTTGGAGTAACCGTCGCCTCCACGGCAACCCAGATCCAGGCATGTTCTGTGCGGTGACCGCCCCGGGGGGCCCACCTCCACCCCCTCAGCCACGGCCACCATGGTCCACACATGCTCTTGGAAGAAATTCCCCAGGCCACTTGAAAGTCCCCGTGGCTGTGATTTATTTTTGCAGTAAACACACGTGTACACCGCTGGGGACATGCAAGGTGGCCCAGTCGGGGAAGTCAGCACCCAGCTGGGGCTTCGGGATGTTGCCCCAGAGTGGGAAGGCCCGGGGTCCCCCCGGCATCTCCAGCCCTGGTCCCTCTTTCGCTTCCCCACCTGCTCTCTCCCCGGCAGTGGCAGGGCTGGTCTCCTCGCCGCTGCCGGCCTGAGCGCACCTCCTGATGCCCATCTTGACATCTTTTCCCATCCAGGGAGCCACGGTGTCCTCGTGGGGGAAGCAGACCAGGTCCCGATCCTAGCGACGCCTCCGACCAGCTCTGTCACCTCTAGAGAGCGTTGCGTCTGCGCCCGGGGGGAAGCATCCCCACTCAGCAGCTTTGGCAGAGTTCTGAGGGCGGGGGTGCCCGGGGTAGGGCCGAGATATACACTCTTGGGGCCCTGGGTGGGCTCCCGCCTGGTCTGTCCCACCGCAGGTCCTCCCCCATTTACACCTGCCCTCCGCTTTAAAGGTCCAGGACCCTCCTGGGAGAGAACTGGAACCCTGCCCACAACGACAATTCAGAGAGCATAGATGTCACAAGATGGTTATGGGGACATGCAGGCAGCAGAGAGGTAGTGGTGTGTGTCTGTGTGTGTACATGTGTGTATGTGTGTGCGTGGCGTGGCGTATTTGTGTGCACGTGTGTGTCCACGTGTGTATGTGTTGTCTGTGTTGTGTGTGTGTTTATATGTGTGTGTGATGTGTGAGTGTGACGTGTGAGTGTGTGTGTGTGAGTGTGAGTGTGTGTGACGTGTGAGTGTGTGTGTGTGAGTGTGAGTGTGTGTGTGTGACGTGTGAGTGTGTGGCGGGCTGGCACACCGAGGCCCAGGAAGGGGAAGGTGGAGATCCTGCCATCTGTCTCTGGATTCAGGAGGCTCAGGACAAGCAGAGCACGTGACTGTCCCGGGTCCTCTGGGCCGGCCCCTGGGGTCACAGGAGCAGGGCGCCGAGTCTGAGTCTCCCGGGCCCTCGCCTGTCTCTCGCACAGGCTCTGCACTCCTCGTAGGCAGCAGCCTCCGAGCTGGGAGCCCAGAAGTCTCTCCCGAGTGGTTCAGAGAGGCGGGAATGAGCGGGCCCTGCGCGGCGTGGCCACTTTCACACACAGTCCTGCCGTGTCGGCCGCGCAAAGGCTGTGCACGGTGGTCTTGATTCCCTGATGCCGGTGGGAAGGGAGGGGCTCAGGCCGGTTGGCGACCTGCCCTGTGTGACTCAGCAAGCCGTTGGCCAAGCCTCGATCAGAATGCTGGGCTGTTGGACAACGAGGCCGGTGTCCTCCAGCACGGCCTCTGCCCAGGGACTGGAACTGGCTGGAGGCCACCTTCGGAGAAGCTGGCACTCAGGGTCCAGAAGAAGGGACTTTGCAGAGTGGTGCAGGCCTACCAGTGGCTGCCATGGGACCCCCTGGGGAAGGTACCCGGGCTCAGAGCTGGTGGTCTCAGAAGCCTCATCTGTGCCCCAGAGCCTTTAGGACATGGGGGCACGGCAAGACCCACAGAAAGGAAGCCTGGAAACCTGCCACCCGACTGTTAGTCTGCAGTGACAAAGAGACCCCCTTGGAACACCTGCTCTCTGCAGGAGGCCAGAGGCCACACTCAGGGAATGCCATTGCTCACCGGCCCTGGCATCTGATGGCCAGATGCCCATCCTGTTGTCACTGCAGAGTCCGACCTCCCAGGAGGCCTGCTGTGCCTACCAGGGTACAGGCCCTAACGGCCAGGAGGGCGCTGCAGGTCCCCTGGGGACCAGGCTGGGGATGGACAGAGGGGTAAGATGAGGCCCTGGGCTTTGAGGGGGCTCACAGGCTGCAGGAGAGGCAAACACACAGATGATGCCAACACAGCATGGCTAGTGCTGTCACTGAGGGGCCAAAGGCAGTTGCGGGGCACCAAGGAGGGACCTAGCTTCTGGGAAGGGGTGTAGAAAGCTTCCTGGATGGAGGGACCCCTTCATATCAAAGGCTGAGTAGGAGAAGAAGCTTGAGGAAGGTGTGGAAAAGCATCAGAGGCACGGGAACAGCATCAACGAAGGCTCAGAGGCATTGGAGAGCATCGTGTGCTTAGGATCCTGGGTAGTTCACATTTTCCTCAGTTTCACACCAGCTTTTTCCCCTCTCTGTTTGGAAGAGTCAAGCCCTCCAATAAGGTCTCAACTCCACGGCTGGGTGTTCCTGCTTTAGGCCTGGGAAATGCTCCATGTCTAAGGCACTCTGCGGCACCATCGCAGGCCCATTTTAGAGCTCAGCCCCCAGAGGCTGGCGTGCGGAGGGGCTGTCTTTGCCCTCCCTTACTTGGGTCAGTTTGGGGGAGAGGCTGCCCTTGTAAATCTGCTCGGAAAGTTCTTTCTCCCAGTCGTAACCAGCTCAGCTCTGCCTCAGTGGCCTTCACCAGTCTGCACCTCTCAACGTGTCAAGCAGGGCCTCAAATTCGAATGCCCACAGGGGCCCATTAAAGTGGGGTGCTGGAGGTGAGAGCAGATGCTGGCGCTGGGGGAGGGGTGGGCACTCGGACAGCCAAGGTCTGACCTAAAGAGCTGTGTGTGGCCAGGTGGGGCATTAATTTTCAGCCTTGCCAGAGCCGTCTGCATTCCTAGAGAAGCTGGGAAGCTGAATTTTTATGTGAAATATGCCATTTTAAAACTATTGACTCTTTTAAGAAATGTTGGTGGCTAAATACTTAGCACACCTGTGAGCCTGTTGGTTCGTGGGCTCTGACTGAGACTTAGGTATAAAAGGTTGAAGCAGAGATGATGGGATCCCAGGCCCAGCGGGGGGCAGGGCTTTGAGCTCTGCTCTCCTACCTTCAGGGACATGGGACCCTCCCAGGGAACAGGAGGCCAGTATGGAAAGAAGGCCTTCATGGGGCCAACAGAAGCCCCCAACCAGGCAGATCGTCCTTCCCACAGCCTGGAAAGGCTGGGATGCTGGGCCACTTCCTGTCTCAGCAACTTATCCTAATTCTCCACATGGCACAGATCACTTCCTGATATTTCCTCCCCCTTCCCTATTTTCAAAGAGCCAGCTTTTGGTTTTTCCTTAGATGGAATACTGATATTAACGCTTGTTTCCTTTCTAATTAATCATTTTGTTTTGTCATCATTATTCTTTCTTCTACTTCTTTTTCTTTCTTTCTTTTGTTCTTTTTTCTACTTTTTTTGTCCATCCAGCTTCTTGAACTGAACATTTTATTCATTTACTTGCAATCTCTATAAACAATAATACAATAATCGTCATCGTAATTATTATTAACATGAGCTCAACTATGAGTACGGCTTTGTCTGTATCCCATATGTTAGATTAACAGTGTTCTTATAACTGATCTTGTCTCAGATATCTGTAATTTCAGTTTTGATAATCTCTGATGGGAGAGTTCTGAGGAAGAGCATTTCCTAAGATTTACAAGTGATTTGTGATGTTTAGTTTCTATATTTCATATTAATTTCTACAGTATGGTCAAGTAATGCAGCCAGTAAGAGTTTTATATCTGGGACTATATTAAGGTTTTCTTTAAGACCTAGAACATAATCCATTTCTATAAATATTCCTTAGAATGTATTTCCTTTGTTGAATACAATGTAAGCTAATTTATCATAATTTATAATAATGTTACAAATATAACACACTATAATATATATATATATATATATATATATATATACTCTTCAATTCTTCTAGTGGTTATCTTTAAAATTTTAACAAACATATTAAAACTTGCATCCATCTATTAGCATCAAGAGTAGAAAAATAACTGTTCTTCCAGCTAAGATAAAATCTTTAGTGTAAATCAACTATACTTCAATTAAAAATGTTTAGCACACTTTTCCTCCTCCCTTCTTTTTCTCTTCTCACTTTTCAGATTTAGCTGAAATAATAAGAAATTTTTGTTCCAGATTATTTCCTAATTTTTATGTCTATTTTAAGTATCCTGCCTAAAGAGTTACAAAGCTTCACAATCACAATACAGCCAATTTGTTAGCCATAGTTTAGAATTGAACTGGTTTAACTGATCAGCTAATTTTCCCGATAACTTGTCTTTCCTTTTCTTGCATTATTTGATGGGATTACTTTCCCATTTGGCTGGAAGGTGCAATCTCAGAGGCTCTGGAAGGACCAGAGAGCCTCCCTACTGCCGTCGGGGTGTCACCCCTGCTGTATAGGTATTCACGGTAGGTGCCGTGCGCTGGGTTGGGTTCAGTCTTTTCCCTGGAGGGGCTTTCATTTGGGTGGGAGAGGCAGGACACAGCTTGATGCTTCCTGAGGCCCAAATCCACCCGCAGGGGAGCTAGGCTGGGAGCTGTCTGAGGCCCCGAGCTCTCAGGGAGAGTGTGTCTGTCGGTTTCTGAAATGACGTGGGAGGGGGCGGTGATACAGCCCTGGGTACCAGGGTTTGGGGGCCCTGAATTTCGGCCATGGAGATTAAGAGGAGGCATCTGGGGATGGTGGCTTTGGGGTCTAGGGCAGGGACAGGGCCTGAGTTCCTTTCAAATTTGCTCCCCCGAGAAAGCCATTTGCTGAGGTAGTATGTGTCCATGGCTGGTCTTCCCGGTCAGGCCACACCCCCTTGGAATATGGCCACTTGGGGACGCAAAAGAAAGAAGAGGGAACGCGACGTCACAGGTACACATCAGCACAGTAACAGCCACAGAAGCGCTGGGCTTGCCCAAGTGCCTGGCAGTCTACAGTCTACAACACCCCACGAGGTGTCTGACACAGGTGCTGCTGATTTCGTAGGCTCAGAGAAGCAAAGCGACCTCGCTGAGCTGGCTCAGCCAGCTAGCAGGTTTGGATCGGGGTCTGGAAGCCAGTTCTCTGCGCCCGCCTTCCCAGAGCTCCACTGGCCAGGGAAATCAGAGGGGCCTAGAGGCGCTGGGGAGTGTGGGCTGGAAACCTGAAGTGGGAAAAGTTACAGGGCTCCAGCTGTTGCCACCCACAGATGTGCTGCCTAGGAATATGAGCGTGGGCATGCTGGGGCACCTTGTTCCCTGGGAACCCCCAAGCTGTAGTGACCCCAATGCAGGGCACACAACACCTCTGGTAGTCCCAGGTCCTTGCTGCCGTCCCCCTGCTAAGTGGGCACCTGCAGTAAGCCTGGCCCTGTTTGCACTGCCCTAGCACCATCTGAGATAAACCTCTCCATGCTCCTCAGAAATAGGAATGACTACCCCCATGGTACAGATGAGAAAACTGAGGCTCAGGGGCCTCTCCCGCAGTAGACAGTCAGAATTTGAACGCAGAGCCTTCAAATTGTTCCACCCTGCTTTGTGCTGCGATGATTTTTTTTGGAGGGGGTTCACATTTTTCTAACCTGTAGAACCCTGCAGGTTCCAGAGTCAAAGGAATACTTTACTTCTTGGGTTTGTTCTGGAAAGTATATTTTGATTGAAGAGCTGTGCAAGTTTTGCTCAGGCAGGACCTATAGGATGAGAATTATACAGTCCCACTCCAAGAGATAGAAAGTGGCCCAATGCTCAGTGGGAGAGGGATTTAGCTTCAGTCTAAGGAAGGACTTTTTTTTTTTTTTTGCTGTACACGGGCCTCTCACTGCTGTGGCCTCTCCCGTTGCGGAGCACAGGCTCCGGACGCGCAGGCCCAGCGGCCAGGGCTCACGGGCCCAGCCACTCCGCGGCACGTGGGATCTTCCCGGACCAGGGCACGAACCTGTGTCCCCTGCATCGGCAGGCGGACTCTCAACCACTGCGCTACCAGGGAAGCCCTAAGGAAGGACTTTTTAACAGTACAACCCTCTCGAGATGGAGCAGGCTGCCTTGTACAATAGTGACCTCCCCGTTCCTGGAAGCACGTGCACAAAGAAGTCAGGGGATTCCTGGGCCGGGTGGGTGTTGGAAGTGACGTACTCAGTCTTAGTATCAAGTCTTAGGAAGTTCAGGAAGTTCTGATCATCTGATTCATGGCTCTGGGATTCCCTAAGTGCCTTCTGAATCCTCAACACACAGTCCTGCACTGTGTGCTTTAAAAAAAAATTAGACTTTATCTTTAAAGACGTTTCAGGTTCACAGAAAAATTGTGCAGAAAGTACAGAGTCCCCATATACCTCCTACCCCACATGTGCACAATCTTCCCCACTTATCAACATCCTGCACCAGAGTGCTGTGTTCTTACAATCAACGAACCTACACTGACATATCATATCGCCAAAGTCCATGGTTTACATTAGGGTTCACTCTTGATGCTGTACATTCTATGGGTTTGGACAAATGTTTAATGACATGTATCCACCATTACAGCTTCATACAGAGTAGTTTCACTGCACTGAAAATCTTCTGTGCTCTGTGTGTTCATTCCTCCCTCCCCCCAACTTTGGCAACCACTGGTGTTTTTCACTGTCTCCATGGTTCTGCCTTTTCCAGAATGTCATATAATAGGAATCCTACAGTATGTAGCCTTTTCAGATTGGCTTCTTTCACTTAGTAATATGCTCTGTGTGCTTTTAGTGCCTGCCAAGTGACCAGTATTCATTTATTCATCCATCCACCCATCCATCCACCCATCCACCCATCCATCCACCCATCCATCCACCCATCCACCCATCCACCCATCCACCCATCCATCCACCCATCCATCCATCCATCCATCCATCCATCCATCCATCCATCCAGCTATTCACCCATCCATCTACCGGTCCAGCCATCCACCCACCCATCTACCATTCAGTCATTCAGCAAATACTGACCTGTGCCCACTTTATGGTAGGCACGGTTCTCAGTGCAGGCGAGCCAGCTGCGAATGGACAGACATGATCCCTACTTTGATTTTGAAAACCAGAATCCCCTGGTGGGTCTGCAGGGCAATCTCCAGTGCCCTCTCTGACCCCAAGGCTGCACAGGTCAGAAAGGCAACCATTAATGTTACCCTCGGATCCCCTCTGAACTTTTTATCCAGGCACGGTCACTGTGTTAGCAGAGACCACGTGGCACGGCTCTTTCCCCTGCTTGGTGCCGTTGGCCAGCATGTCTCCAGTTCGGTCTAATCCCATGTCCTTAGTCTCACCATTCGTCAATCATCGGAACCTTCCTATAAGTGACAGACCTGAGTCCCAAAGAGGTCAAGGCCTTTCCCGGACCCTGAGCAGAGGGCTTTGCTCAGTTACATCCTGGCTCGGAGACTCAGTTTCCTCATGTGTTCTGTGATGGCCTCGGAGCGCATGACTGCAGGGGTTCTGTGAGTTCCCGGCAGAGCTGGGATGAGACCCTGGGGTCCTGGCTACGGGGCCAGTGTGGGAGCCTGCATCTGTAGTGTTCTCCAAATCCCCTTCTCCTGGCTCGTCCCCACCCGCTGCTTGACTCCTGTCCCGAACTCTTCCTTCAAGTTTGTGGGGTTCCTATTGTGGAATGTCCCCTTCACCCTGACTGCTGCCAGGGCCCAGAAGTACACAGAACAGTTTTCCTCCAGATAAGGAGGGTGGACAGTGTCCTGTGGGGTCACTCACCCTGCCCCCAGCCACCCACTGAGAGAAGGATTAAGAGGCGGCTTGGCCCTGGGGCCCCCATGGCCCACTCCTGGGCCAGAGCTCCCACTTCCTGTGGACTGGTGGGAGCCCCAGGCAGCCTGACTCAAGGAGGCACATTCTTACCTGCCTGGGAGAGCAACTCCCGCCTCCCACCCCGGCGCAGCCTGGGGAAACTACCTGCCCTCGGCAGCTCTGATAACCGCTACGATTTATTGAGCACCTACTGCACACGCGACACTTCACTTCATCAGCCCATTTCTGTCTTTGCCCCCCATCCTGCCAGGTCAGCTTTCTGGCTCAGGAAACTGGGCTGGATGCAAAGCCCACACTCTGAACAAACAAACTGTTTTATCCCTCCGTCCTGGACAGCCAGGACCAGACAAGAGGGATGCGAAGCTTGTCTGAGTTATCACTACCACCGCCCCAACGCACATCAGCTATCGTTTACAAACCCCCTTCCGTCTGTGATCTGATTAACTCCAGCCGCCCCGGGAAGCAGGCGAGCAGGGTACTTTGCAGACGAGAAACTGAGGCTCAGAGAGGTTAAGTAACTTGTCCAGGGTCACATAGGGCCAATGAGCGATAGGGCTATGTGTGAAAAGCCAGATTCTTGAGTCTAAACCCCACACCTTCCCTGCTTTAGTGCAGGAATCCACCCAAAAGTCAGGTCACTAAATGGCTCACATAAATACACACCTGCCTGTCTGTCTCCTCCGTTCAGGGAGAAGACAAACCTAGAACAAACAAGAACATTTCTCTTGCTGGGAGTCCTTCTTGTTACCTGTAGGGAAGGAAGGGAACTTTCCCAAACTCCCTAGGACCTGAGGAAAACTTCTCACCCAGCCTGGGAATCAGCCTCCATGTCACCCATCTGCCCGCCCTCCCTCTGTGTTTGGTCTGCCTGTCCTTCCCCGAGAAGGTGAGGCGGCTGGACCAGCCCCTGCCCGGCACCCACCTTGTCCGGAGCACAAACGCGGGCACTTCGTAGCTCCCTGGTCCAGCGGGGCTGCCCGAGGGCCCCAGTCCTCCGAGGAGCCTCTGGAGCTGAGCTGGAGTGGCAGCGGGAACAGATCATCTTTCAAGGGCTGGGCTGTGATGTCATCACCATGCTGGGCACTTCCTCCCTCCACCTCCAGCCTAGGCCAGAGCTCCGGCTCCTGCCCAGCGCCGGCCCCAGCCAGGCTGGCTGCAGTTTCCAGATCCCAGACCTACAGAGGCCATGTGGGTGGCTGCATCTGCCCAGGGCTCCTGCTGCCCTCTGTGCCTGGGGGTCTGGAACAGCCGCATGGATGATTTCCAGGTTAGTCCATGGAATGTTCTCTTGTGTAGACAGGCTGCCCTTTAGAAGCTCGGATTGGCAAACGCATTCTGGGCTCCAAGTCAGCCTGGATTTCAGTCCCCGTGCTGCCGCTTTCCTGGCAAAAAACCTTGGGCAGGTGACTTAACCTCTCTGAACTCTGAAATGTAGCTGATGGTGACAAATCTCAGAGAGGGGAGTGGTGAGGATTAGTAACAGTCCTGATGTGTATATAACTTTTACTGTGGTAGGTGCTTTTTTAAAGCCCATAAATGCATTAACTCAGCTAATCCTCCAAGGAACCCAGGCAGTCTGGCTCCAAACTCTGTTCTTAACCACTTTCCCATCCCTTTTCTCAACTAAATGAAAATTTGGTGTGAATATTGGATGCATAGCAGGTGACCCCTAAAACACTAGCTTTCTTCTTTCTGGTATTGAGGTACGTAGCTGACACACTCCACAAGTGAATCCATTTGTCTAATAGCACATTTACTGCTTATCATTATTTCTTTTCCCTGTGTGGTTGTTTTGTGTCCGAGTTCAGGTGTAAAACAGTGGGCATTTACACAGAAGGTAGAAACAAGGGTGGCCAGGGAGGCAGGGGAGTTCTGATTTTTTTTTATGCCATGTATACTTCCAAAGGGATGATGGCAGCAGAAACTTGGAAACGTTTTCAGAGATAGAACACCTTTCCCTGTCCTGTTTTCTGGTGACACTTTAGGATCTGTGCCTCTGAGACTCAGTCATTTCTTTGGGGATGTTTGCCTGTGGTTTCCTCACACTTCAACACTGGTTGGCTTTCTTAGCTTCGCTCTGGAGACTAACTGACAATCCACAGCACTTAACACTCCCAGAAGCTTAGAAGCTGCAAAGTATGGGGGCCTTCGAACATTTTTGGAAAAAGTCTTAAAGCATTTCCTTCAAAAGAGAGCTGATGACGTGGGTCCGGTGGGACTGGGGGAATAAACGGGAGGGTCACAACTTCACCTGCCGTCTCCCCTTCCCCTGTAACTTCTCTGAACCAAGTCTTCAAACCAGCGACTGAGTGCAACTCCATTATCAGAGATACGGGGAAACTGAGTCCCAGAAGGGTTAACGGGGAGGCCTGGGATCTAGGCCTGACTTGCCTGTGAACTGGTTGCATAAACTTGAACGTGGTCCTTTCCCTGACCTGGTGTCTCAGTGACTCCTCTGCACAGTGGGACTCCTTGATCTGAGGTTTCTGACTTCCTAGATGGGAACAGTGCTCTGTGGACAGGTTGCCTGGTGTCCACCAGCCCTATAACATGGACTGTGCTATATGCTTTTTCCAGGATAGAGGATCTATAGTCTTCGTCAAATTACTGAAAGGATCTTCTATGATCCAAAGCATCTTGAGTCCCTCAGACATCAGAGAGAGAGAGAGACCTTGTGAGGTCCCTTCCAGCTCACATATTCTAGGATTCTACATCTATGAGATGAAAAATCTTCCAAGATCTGAATCCAGTGGCGATGCTTCTGTAAATACTATTGACAGAGAGAGCTCCAAAGGGCATCGTCCACCTACACACTTCTCCATCCACCACTGTAATATAGTTTTTTTGCGGGGTGAGGGGGGGATGCTATCTTGACCCAGTTTTGAAATCCTGGCTGGCGGTGGGTCAATTCTTCTTGAACGGCTAAGTTCACACTCCCATCACTTCCCTTCTCCGGCTTTCACACTCTGGGCCACTATACACCTGCCCTAATCCCACGGGGGCCAGGTACCAAACAACTATGGACAGCCCCTATACCCTGGAACTTACAAAATTATTCAAATTAGCCAATCCACAGGGAGCCTGAGAAAGCTGCCTAACCCATCTTGCCTGCTGTACATAAGCTCTCCCTGTAGCACCAGCTTGCTGTTACTCTGTCCCCAGGTGCAACCCCTGTGCGGCCCTGCCTGGAAGACTTCTCTCCTTTGGGGAAGTAATTAACAAAAAGTTCTGCCTTTCATCTATCTGAGTGCCATTGTGTCATGTCTCTCCAACAAAAGAATCTTTAAATCTTTTAAAATAATCACCCACTCTTCCATGCACCTACACTTGTATCTACCCATTCACCCATCCACCCACCCGCTCTCCCATCCTTCCATCCATCCATCCATCCATCCATCCACTGATTTATCAGACATCCGCATAGGTAGTCTGTGCGTTGTCAGGCAGAAGTGAATGAATCAATGCACCCATGTCTGGAAGGAGCCCACCACTGAGGCCAGGGAACCATTTTGAAAGGAATTTCTCACACACCCAGTCACAACCCACACTCATTTATATCTGGATCGACACATATTTGTATTTCATTTTTGCTATGAGAAAATTTAGCTAAACCCTTCCTGCGAAATCTGACACCCCTGACTTATTCTACCCCTTTCCACTTATCCACTTGGCTGGGGTCACAAGGGGGCTCAACCCTGCCAGGACTCTGGCTCCAGCCAGCCCGGGGGTCTTCAGGGACAACTAGAGGAGGCACCAAGTTCCTCCTGCATATAACCCTGATGGCCTCCACACTAAGCCAGGGACCCTCTGTGGCTTGGTGAGAACCGCTCCCTGGCCTCTCCAGCTCAAGTCCAAACCTAAGCCTTAGCATCACGCAGTCATCTAAGTCTCCCAAATGTGGCAGATGGCAGCTGACTCCACACCTTTGCACATGCAGTGATCTCTGTTTGGAGCGCCCTTCCTTTGGAAACTCCCGCCCTTCTTTTAGGGGCCGCTCACGGGCCTTTTCCTGATGTGCCTGGTGGAGGCTGTACCCCGCCTGCACTCCAGCCCGGCCGCCTCCCTACACAGTGCTAAGTTTTCCTCCATGTCCCCTGGACATGAATCTCATGAGGCAGGGACTCCTGTCTTATTTATTTATTTATTATCCTGTCTGTTATCATCCAGCACATAGCAGGGCCCCTGTGAACTCCTGCCGATGGAATGAAGACACAGGTCAGTCTACGGGCAAAAGCCCCCAGATCCAACCTCACTGGGGTGGAGAAAAGAGCCCATAAAACAGAACAGCAGGAAAGCAAGCTACATGTGCACATGTATGCACACGTGTTTGTTTATGTATGTCTGCCCCTCCATCCCAGTGTTCCAGAACATTCTCTCCAAATGTCTGTGTGTGAGGCTGAGGTCCTCAGTCCCCTCCCCAGGAAGGCCCTTTTCCATCCACCTCCAGAAGTGGGCTGTGCTTTTGTCCAGAACTCTATGGTCTTGACCAGAAAGCAACCCCTGTTCTCTGTCACTCGGCAGCCGCCCGGCATACCACAGGCAGACCAATCCTGAAAAATTGGGTGAGCACGGATTTTGATTCAGAGCGAAACATGCACAAAGCCTATAGTGTGGACTGGTTGACACTGATGCTCACGTCCACGGACCCTGTAGAGCAAGTCCCAGCCGACGTGCAGGCCACTCCGTTCTGCCTCTGTTCTCGCCCCCGACCCTCAGAGGCCCCCATAGCCCTGCAGGAAGCTTCGTCCTGGGCACAGCTGACCCTCAGTCCCCAGCTCCGACCCCCGGGCTGTCCATTCCCCAGTGATAAGTTACTAGCTGACTACAGTCCTTCTGAGTAAAAGAGAATTAAAATTTTAATTTATTAGCATGCATTTTACCATTCACCTTTATATCACTCAGCTTGAAGTGCAAACATCTGTGCGTTTAACTCATGTGTGATATCACTGAGATAGCACCATTTCTATTTTGCAGTTTATACGTGCATATGTATTTTGTTCTTTCCTGAACAGTGGAAACATGGAGAGAGCAAACTCATCTGCTTTTATTTAACTCCTTGATATGGGTTGTTTTCCCCACAATTTCTGTCCGACTGGACTTTCCCACACCCTGTCCTCAGATTTAGGGCATGAGTGAAATCCTTGCTATTTCTGGTGCAAAGACCTTCAGAGCTGCAATCAGAGAGGAACTTGAGGAAGGAGGTGGGGGCGAAGGGCACAGGGACGCTAATCTTTCCTCCATCTGTCTGTCTGTCTCCCTGCTGCCCTGGGAGGTGGATGGGGGCCTCGTCCTGCTGGGCCGGCAGGTTGGTGGGAAGGAGGCCTCGGTTGCCGGTCGGTCTGGCCACACTGCTTCCTACCTCTGTCCTCGGCCCTGGGGCTGCCGCTGCTCTTATGCCCAGAGGTGATTCCTCACTTCCTGCCCATGCGGCAGGCTGGGGGGCTGCCGAGTTTGGGAAATCCTAAGGGTAAGGAGCGCAGGCTGATTCCTGGCATCCCTTGCCCCTCTTCTCCAGGGACTGACCGCTGAGCCAGGGTCCCCAGGGAGCCGGCTCTACCTGCAGGGTCCTTGTGCCTCCCGTGGAACCTGGGACCCCAGGTCCAGTGCCCACTAGGCTCGGTGCTGAGGCCCCTCCTTTCCCCTTCCCACCCCCTCATCAGGAGACTGAAGCTCCGAGAGGGGATTTACTCTAGCGAGTGGCATCCTCGGATCTCCCTATTCTGGGTATTTCATACAAACGGAATCCTATGACACGTGGCCTTTGGGGCCTGGCTTCTTACACGCAGTGTCATGTTTCTGAGGCTCAGCCACATGGCGGCACATAACGGTCCTTCATTCCTGTTTGTGGCTCAGCAATGCTCCGTCCTATGGCTGGACCACATCTGCTTGTCCCTTCCCCCATGGATGGACTTTGGGGCTGTTTCTACCTTTCAACCACTGTGAATAACGTTGCCAGGAGCACTCACGTACAAGTGTTTGTCTGGGTTCCTGCTTTCAGTCTTTTGGGTATGTACCCAGCTGGGCCACGTGGTAACTCTGTGCTTCACCTTTGGAGGAAGAGCCAGACTGTTTTCACAGCGGCCGCATCAAGGGGTACCCCGACCCCTTGCTGTTCCCCACTCATAGGGTCAAACACCTAGAGCACTGATGCTGCTGGAGGGTTGCGGAGAAGGACGCTGCCCTGGGGGGCATTCTGGAGCCGAGCAGAACCCTACGGGGCCTTTCCCAGACAGACCCTCCCTGATATCCTCTGCTGTAGCTCCTCTCTGAAGTACCTGGGTAATAGTATCTGATGCACATTTCCTGAGTTTTTCAGATGCTAAAACCACCACCAAATGGAAGAAATTAACTTGGATAATCACGAGCATGTAGCCCCCAGACCTTCTGGCGCCTAAGGATTGATAAAGTTAATCCCTGTGACACTGCTCTATTATCTCACCATCAACCAATCAGAGAACTTGCATAAGCTGGTCACAGACTCTGGGGTGCCCCGCCCTCGCCTGGCCTTTAAAAATGCTCTGCCCCTATGATACTGTACAGCACAGGGAACTCTGCTCAATATTATGAAATAACCTAAAAGGGAGAAGAATTTGAAAGAAGAATAGATATGTATAACTGAATCACTTTGCTGTACACCTGACACTAACACAACATTGTTAATCCATTGTACTCCAATATAAAATAAAATTTTTAAAAAATTAAATTAAAAATAGGGCTTCCCTGGTGGCGCAGTGGTTGAGAGTCCGCCTGCCGATGCAGGGGACACGGGTTCATGCCCCGGTCCGGGAGGATCCCACATGCCGTGGAGCGGCTGGGCCCGTGAGCCATGGCCGCTGGGCCTGCGCGTCCAGAGCCTGTGCTCTGCAAAGGGAGAGGCCACAGCAGTGAGAGGCCCGCGTACCGCAAAAAAAAAAAAAAAAATTAAATAAAAAATAAAGAGCTATAAATTGCTGCTCTCAAAAAAAAAAATGCTTTGCTGAAACTTTTCAGGGAGTTTGGGGTTTGGGGGGGCATGGGCCACCCGTTCTCCTTGTTTGACCCTGCAATAAACCTTCCTCTGCTCCAGACTCTGACGTTTCAGTTTGTTTGGCCTCCCTGTACATCGGGCACATGAACTTGCGTTCAGTAACAATTCGAGTTTCTATTGACTCAGTGGGCTAACGGTTGATCACCATCAACATCAGCTTCCATTTCACTTCATCCATTTGTTTCATGTATTTTCAGTTCAGAGAGGTGCATTCCCACGTGCTATGCATCAGAGTCTTACAACTAAGAAGAAATGTTGAGTAACCTGCCCAAGGTCCCCCAGCTAGAGGGTGGCTGAGCTGGAGCAGGAATCCAGGCTTCCTCTGCACTGTAGCCTGCAGACGGGAGCCTCTGTTTCCCAGTGGACGTGGCCCCCGAGAGCCAGCCGTTCCCTGGAGCTCTCGGCTCCCCTTCCCTCTCTGCCCAGGCTGGCACTGCATTCAGATTCTGAATTTGCCGCAACTCTCCCTGGGAGAGAGAGAAACTTGGTACACAGCATTCTGGGCCACATCCCTCTGCCCGGGGGCCTCCAGCCGGGTGCCCTTCACTCTTGAGTAATTCCCCTTTGGCTCACCTTCACGTCTGTTTTCCCCCAGGCAGCAGCTCCCAGCCTCCACCCCCTGCCCCGGCTGGTGAGTCCCAGCCACCCTCTGGAAAATACAATCAGCCAGGCTCCCACGTGCCCAGCACCTTGCTCTAGACAGGCCCCTCCAGGCAGGTTACAGGTGACATCTCCAACCCACACAGTCAGCTTCTAGGTGGGAACCCTGTCCCCAGTGAGGAGACAGGCTCCCAGAGGTCAACAACCTGAGCCCCCGCCAGCCCAGACCCAGCCACTCTCACTCAGGCCACTGCCGTAAGCCCTGGCCGCTTTCCCACTTCCTCTCCTGCCCCTCCCACCCTTCCCTTTCACAGTTGCCAGAGGGATCTTCTTATTTTTAATAGAAAACTTTAAAAACATTGCAGAGTCAAGTTCCCTCTTTGTGGTGTCCGGTTGGTTCCGTGAGATTTGACAAACGCAGAATCGTGTACCCACACCCTCGTGCCTCGCAGAACAATTCAATCACCCTGCACATTGCCTGCAGGCTCCTTTGCCATCAACCCTCCTCAGTGCCCTGCTCTCTGGCAAGTGCTGATCTGTTTTCTATCCAGAGGGATTTTAAAGAAGGTAAAATCAGTCTCCGGTGCATCTAAAGTAAAACGCAGGTCCAGGCCTCTTGCTCACTCAGTGCATACCCTGCCACAGGACATTAGCATCGCCCACTCCTCCCCCAGGAATGTTCCTCCCTCTTCTCCCAGGGCCAACTGCTCTCCTCCCCAAGTCACAGCCTTAGTGGTTCCTTCTCGAGGGGGAGAGGGTCTTCTCTGCCAGCCTGGCTAAGAAGGTGCCCTCCTTCCCACCTGGGGCCCTTCTACGGAACACCCACAAGGTGCAAATTTGTATGTGTGTGCTCGTGTGTCTGCTTTGTCTGCCGTGAACTCATAGCTCCATAAGGGCAGAGCCGTGTCTACACTACCTGCCAATCCACAGGCAGGCAGGTCCTAGGTGTTCAGAAAACACTCATTGAACAGATGAAGGGGGGCTGCTGATGGCAGCGAACCCAGTTTGTGTCTGACTCTCAATCTGTACCTTTTCCACTGTGCCTTGTGCGTCCCCAGAATTCTCACTCACCTGTCCATCTATCCATCCATCTGTCTGTCCATCAAACACTCACTGAGGCCAGCTCTGTCCCTTGTGCCAGCCCAGGGCTCCCAGAGCTGGTAAGGCTGGCCCCTGCTTTCCCACGGTCAAGATTAACAGCCACCCATCCCCACCGTGCACTTCAGAGGTGGGAGAGGACTCCCCCTCCCACTTCCTCATGTTGCCTCTTCCTCCCAGCCCTGTGGGGTGAGTGACACTAGAATAATCAACAGAAGGGGAAGTGACCTGCCCAAGGAGAGCACGACCTGAAGATACCGCAGGGCACCACAGCGCCCTCAGAGAAAGGCAGGAGATGGGCAAGAGGTGTGTCCTCAGGTGGGCAGAGAGGGAGTCTGGTTCCCGGAGGGTCCCCAGGAGAAGGCAGGGCGGGATGGGCCCCTCAGAGCTGGGGGCTCCCTCAGTGCCCCGCGGGGAAACGGGTCCAGAGAGGATGTTTTAGTCGGCCAGCCCATCCTCGAGGGTCCCTGTGTTTCTAGGGTGGGTCACAAAAGCAGATGCGTAGGAGACGTAGGGGAGGGGTGGTCTGGGGCCCGGGGAGGAACCAGCCCTGACGATGTCAGGGGAACATGAGCAAGTCCATCCTGTTGTTTCTGCCCCATAAATAGGCACCATCTTCCAAACACCTCTCTGCCTCAAACACTGAGGGCGTGGAGGTGATGCCAGAAATAGGCCAGGGCTCCCCAAGCTGCAGAGACGGTGTGGGCGGTGACTGACTGCCCTTCTGGGAACCGAGCTCTGTTCTCTTCCCAGACCTGAGTGATTCAGAGTGAGGAGGTGACCTTTTCCTTTCCTGAGGGCTACGTTTTTAATTTCAGGGTTTATTTGAGTTGTTTGTTTGTTTGTTTGTTTTAGCAACCTAATGGAAGCCGAAGTGAATTATGTTAAATTATTGAGATGGACACAGCGCCTGGCCCAAGGGAAATGTGTGATAAACAGTTGCTGACTGATTAAGCAGATGCCTTCTCCCCCCTCCCCTGTGCGCACAGAGCACTTGAAGACCTACAATAGAAGGCTGGTCTTTGGCGCGGGTCTGTGCACCCAAGGCCATGAGTAGGTGGCCCAAGCCTGGCGGTGGGTGTGGGAGTGGGGACACTAGAGGCTGGGCTTGGAGGCTGTCCAACCAGGAATGGTGTCCCAAAGCCACCTTGGAGCAGCTTCGCCTGTGTAGACACAGCTGCTGCCACTGCTGATGTGCCCAGGCCCTGGCATTGGACACTGGTGCATCAGGGAGCTGTGGGGCAGCTGCCGCCACCCTCCTGGGATGGGTTTCCAGGTCCTCACTAGCTTCTGATTCAAAGGCCATTTGGGAACGTCTGATTGGGACTCGTGGCCACATGCCTGCACCCCAGTTGCAAGAGAGGCTGGGAAAGCATTTGCCATCCTCCAAATCTCATTGGGTGGGGAATCCCCCAAACTCAGCAAAGGTATTCCGAGATGGAGGGAGACCAACAGGAATAAACATGCTCACAGCGGTGCCCTGTGGACCTTCCATGCTTAGGCCAACCCGTGTCTCATATCGCCATGCCTCTGGGCCTTTGCTTGTGCTGCTCTGTGCACTCAGCCTGACATTCTACTGCATATCCCCCCATCTGTGTGCGTGACTATATATATTCCTCTTGCTCTGCTTCCCCCATCCCTCCCAATATGGTAATATAAAATATTTGGTTACATCGAGCATCAGTTTTCACGTTACTTTGTCTGTCTCTGATATGAAATGTTGTTTCTGGGTAGATGTATAAGATCTCTGCTTATTCTTTTTTTTTTTGCGTTATGAGGGTCTCTCACTGTTGTGGCCTCTCCCGTTGCGGAGCACAGGCTCTGGACGCGCAGGCTCAGCAGCCGTGGCTCACGGGCCCGGCCGCTCCGCGGCATGTGGGCTCTTCCCGGACCGGGGCACGAACCCGTGTTCCCTGCATCGGCAGGTGGACTCTCAACCACTGCGCCACCAGGGAAGCCCCTCGCTGCTTATTCTTGTTCCTCTTTTTTTTTTTTATAGCATCCTGTTCTTGTTTAATGGATGCACTATTTCATCCTTATGAACATATAAATTATACTTAAAATTTTTTCTTCTATTTTCTGCACTGCTTATCCTTGGTCTCTTTTCTTCTTTGCTTTTAGCTTAGAGGGTTTCCTCAAAGGGCCAGCTCCCTTAGCTGTCTGTTTCTTTTGAAGAGTGAGCTGTCCAAGGTTCTGCATACCTGGGCTGGCCTTGGTGCCAAGGGCACTTCATGGAGAAACAACCGAGCAGCAAGCAGGGAACGCTGTCGGGGAACCTCCAAATGTCAGTGCTGCAGTGTTTTGGGAACGTCTGATTCCACTCAGCTTCCCAGAGAAGAACCTACCGATCCCCTGGCTTCCCAGGGACAGGTCTGTGGGTGCCAGAGCTCAAGGTGCTGATGGTCACAGCTCCCTAGGCTGTACAGCTTCATGCCTCACCTTTACGCCTTTCCATCTGATTTTTCCAGAGGATAAACCTCATGTCCTGGGGCTGGAGGTGGCATGGGAAGGAAGAAGCTGATGCAGGTGTCGGAGAGGGGACCGGGAACCCAAACATTTTGTAGAGAAACTTTCATCCAATCTCCACTCCCCTTTTAGTCCGTAATCCAACATCCTCCTTTCGTGGTACCTGGTGCCTCAGACGCCGATCCCCTGTGGGTTCTGTGGTCAAGTGGTGTGTTTATATGGACTCTCCTTCTTCGTGCCCTTAGGTGGAAACCATCCCCATTCTGCCAGATCCCTCTTCTGCTTTCAGTCCACTAACAATGTCGTGGCTCTCTCAGCTGCCAGTACAGCTTCTCCTGTGTTTACGTTCTTATAGAGTATTACCATTTTTTGGTGATACCTCTCTTAATATTTTAAAGGGGTTTTGGGGAGACAGAGGAGACCCATTAATGGTGAATGTGCCACTTTTAACCAAAATTGGCATTTTACTTTCTATGACCTCCCTTCTTCCCACAGGACACGCATGACTTTCCCCACACTGCGACATTGCCCGTTGTCCCTCCCTGTACCCCTGTCCCTCACTGCCCCCCATCCCCTCTCTACTAAGCTCATACAGCCCTGATGCCACTGTCGACTGAGAATTCCCAACCCCAGCCGGACCCTGGACAGCGCCTAGGGTCGCCCATCGTTTCTCATCTACTGGTCCTTCTCTTTTCCTTCAAATTCCAAAATTTCCTCTTCCTCCAAGCAAATGACCCTCCTGCTACTTCACAGGGAAAACCAGAATCACTGGATGAGGGTTCCTCCTGTTCTCGTTATCACCATCCTCTCCAGCCTGGGTACCGTCTTCAGGGACACATTTGCCCCTCCCCCACCCAGTCTCCACCCAGTAGCCCAAGGGCCCCTCCAAGAACATACATCAGTGTCTGTCACTTAAAACCCTCACCGTTTCTCACTGTTCCGAGACTTGTCAACCTCCCCCTACGCCCCTCTACTCTCCACTCAAGCTTCCTTTCAGTCCCAGAAAGAGCATGTACTCAATATTTTTGCGTTTGCTTTTCTCCAAGGGTGATATTAAAATATTGAACGATGGCAATATGCAATAACAGGGTCCCAGAGGCCTCCTGCTCTACGAGGAGTTACCCCTTTAATGTCTGGATCGCGAGAAGGCATTAGTTCCTGGGGCCGCTGTACCGAAGTGAGTGACTTAAACAGCAGGTATTTGTTGTCTTGCATTCCTGGGGGCTGGAAGTCTGAGGTCAAGGTGTCGGCAGGACTGTGCTCCCTCTAAGGGTGTCGGCAGGCCTCACTCCCAGCTTCTTGGCTATGACAGCTTAACCCCAGTCTTCACATGGCGCTCTCCTGACGTGCATGTGTGTGTCCAAATTTCTCCTTTTTATAAGGACACAGTCATATTGGCTTAGGGACCCACCCTAACGACCTCATTTTAACTTGATCATCTGTAAAGAACCTATTTCCAAATAAAGTCACATTCGTAGGGACTGGGGTTAGGGCTTCAAAGATTTTTCGAGGGGACACAATTCAATCCTTATGGGTTGACCAGAGTATTAGGGGTGGGCATGTGGGAAAATATCTATTTATGAATGCATATGGAAGAAGGTCACTATTTAATAAGCAGGACATCCTGGCTGAATATGTACTCAGCCAGCCCTGGAACTCTCCCCATCACTTCCCATTCCCTTCCTCTTGCAGCGTCCTCAGCTTTACCATCCATGCCCCTGAGACCCTGTCCCGGAAGCCCCGGCTGCAGGGGCTTGTAGCCGTGCCATGAGCACCACAGCACCCATGCCTCCCTGCCTTGACCTGTCGGTTGAGAGGGATTATTTCCCTTCCCTGGGCACCTGGAACCCAGCAGGTGCTCCAGGGTTATTTGCATACATGTCCTTTTTCCCATGGAGTCCTAGGGGCAGTGGCCTCATCTCTTACACGTCAGCCTCACCAGTGTGGTGGACACTGGAGAAATGGTGGATGAATAAACAAATGCTTTCATGAGTGGATTTTTAACCCGTCCACCAATATCAGGCTGTATCAACAACCTTGCTTTGTTTTACACTCTGATAGGTGACATGGAACTCACAGGCCAGCAGGTAAGAGACTTAAACAAACATTTGGGGAGGGGAGGTTTGCTGTGTAAGATAAAATCTGACCTCCTGTGCTCCATCTTGAGAAGGAGATAAGAGCTGAGGGTGGGGAAGGGCAGATCACAAAGGAGGGTCCCTAGGCAATCAGGGCTCTCTGAGAAAGGGGAGGAACGCTAAATCTATCGGGGTCGTCATCTCATGATGTAGGTAAGTCAAATCACTATGCTGTAGAGTGAAGTAAGTCAGACAGAGAACGAGAAATACCGTATGATGTCGCTTCTATGCGGAATCTAAAAAGAAATGATACAAATGAACTTATTTACAAAACAGAAACAGACTCACAGATTTAGAAAATGAACTTACAGTTTAAGGGGAAGGGTGGGGAGAAGGGATAGTCAGGGAGTTTGGGATCGACATGTACACGCGGCTATATGTAAGATGGCTAACCAACAAGGACCTACTGTATAGCACAGGGAACCCTGCTCAGTGTTATGTGGCAGCCTGGATGGGAGGGGAGCCTGGGGGAGAATGGATACATGTATGTGTAGGGCTGAGTCGCTTTGCTGTGCCCCTGAAACGATCACAGCATTGTCAATCAGCTATACTCCAATATAAAATAAGAAGTTTAAAAAAAATTCAAAAATATGACTACGCTGTGCACCTTAAACTTATACAGGGCTGTTTGCCACTTACATCTCAACAAAACTGGAGGAAAAAAACCCGCATATTGCTGAAGCCCAGCCCCAGAATTTCTAATTTAGTAGGTGCGAGCTGGGGTCTGGGAAGCGGTGCTTCTAACAAATTCTCAGGTAATGCTAATGCTGCTTGGCTTCCACTTGAGAATCACTGATAGAGTCAACAACTTCAAGGTAAAGATGGGAACGCTAAAGCCCAGAAACGTGTCTTGCCCAGCAAAATCGGCTAATGCCCAGGATGGACGTAAAACCAAGTTGTCGCCTTAAAGTCAGTATAACCCCTACAGCAGGCTGCCTTTGGGGCACTCCCTCAGAAGGGGATGCCTGCCTGACCTCGCAGTGATTCGAAGAACAGCCACGGAAGCAAGGAATTAATACCTTGGTGGTGTTTCACCTGGCTCTTGTTTATATTGTATTTTAATGTCTGATTCCAGAATCAGCCATGTTCTTGACATCTGCACCAATCTTGCACCACCAAGCATTCTATTTTGTGTGTGGAGATCTGATCTGTTTATAAAAGCAACATTGCAATCACAGTATCATTTTCAAAAGGCAATTCTAAAACTTACTAATCTTCTCTTCCTAATAATAGAGGGTTCCCAGGACTAAGGTCTGCTATTATAAGATCACTTTTCTCTGTCGTAGCTCCCGGTAGATAACTGATTGGGGAACTAACAAAAAACCTACTGTGATCATTGAGAGTAAGGAATTAAAATAAGTACTGGGAGACAATTAAAAAAAAAAAAAAAAAGAAAGGGACTTCCCTGGTGGCACAGTGGGTAAGAATCCGCCTGCCAATGCAGGGGACACGGGTTCGAGCCCTGGTCCAGGAAGATCCCACATGTCACAGAGCAGCTAAGCCCGTGAGCCATGGCCGCTGAGCCTGCGCTTTAGAGCCTGTGAGTCACAACTACGGAGCCCGTGTGCTACAACTACCGAAGCTTGCGGCCCTAGAGCCCATGCTCCGCAACAAGAGAAGCCACGGCACTGAGAAGCCCGCATGCTGCAACGAAGAGTAGCCCCCACTCGCCGCAACTAGAGAAAGCCCACACGCAGAAATGAAGACCCAACACAGCCTAAAATGAAAAATAAATAAATAATTTATTTTTAAAAAATTAAAAAGAAAAAAAGAAAGAAAAGAGAGGAAGGCTGGGAGCCATGACGCACTGGCAGGGCCTCCATACGAGGGCGTCCGGAACAATGACGAGCTTGGCAGAAAGGCTCCATGCGGAGCACAGGGTTCCTCTCGGCTCCTTTGGAAGCTCAGCCAGGACTTTTCATTCCGTGTGGCTCAGAGGACTTGGCGGCTCATTGCTCTGTTTGTCCTCTGCCCACCTCTGTCTACACGCCTCATGTGTTTTCACCAGGAGTGACCCCAAGTAACAGGTGAGGTCGATGCTGTCACCACATGCCAGAGCTGTGGCCTTGGGGGTGGCCCGTTCATATTGTCCCCTGTTCCATGGTCAGGTCTTCTGCTCATTCAGGCTCAAGTGTCAACTCTCCAAGAGGCTCGCCTGACTGCACGATCGAAAGTAGCCTCCAGGGGGAGGGGCAAGATGGTGTAGGGGATTAAGAGGTATAAACCGCTATGTATAAAATAAATAAGCTATAAGGATATATTGTACCGCACAGGGAATATAGCCAACATGTTATAGTAACTCTAAATGGGGTATAACCTTTAAAGATTGTGATCTATGTTGTACACCTGAAACTTACATAATATTGTAAATCAATTGTACCTCAAAAAAAGTAGCCTCTAACACGCACGCGTGCGTGAACACCCAAGCCACACAAGCCCAAGTACACACTGCACACACATCCCGCCAACACACGTACACTGACGCCACACACACACACACAAGGTGGTCCATTCTCGGCTCAGAAATTAAAATCTTAAATTGCAGATGGAGGCTCCACGTGGTTATGCAACAGCCCCTCAGGTATGTGTGGATTTCTCAACTCCACCCTCAGGCACTGAGGTGCTGAGATCAGATGTCCGTGCTGCAGAGCTTCAGAGACACTGGGCATCCACCCCATCAGCCCAGAGGGCGTGAACCCAGGGTGTGGTTCACCTGACCCCTGGCTCTCTGGGCCGGGGTCTGTCTCAACAAACCCTTCTGAACTCCGGGTGCTGGCACCCAGTCCCCTGCGGCGCCGCGAAGGCCGGTTGTGGACCCTGAGTGGTGGGCGTGCAGCCTGGGAGAGGGGCTGCCTGCTCCACACTCTGGACCTGCTGTGAATCTCAACTGAGGCCCTTGTCTTGCCCTGGCTGAGCTTCCTCATCTGTCAGATGCAGACGGAAAACAGCACCGAGCTGACGGGCTTGTGTAAGGACTTAGTGGGCTGTGCATCCATGGAAGACTGAGACACAGGCTTCTGGGCAGGGTGCTGTCTGGGAGGTGACCACGTGGGCCAGAGGAGGAGCTGGTGGATGGGATGCTAGGAAGGCGGGGAGGCGATGCAAGGATGCTTTCCTGAATTGGCCACTGCTGTGGGTGCTGGGCCCTGTCACCTCGAGGACCTTCTAAGGTGGCTTGCACTGTGTCTCAGAAATGCCTGCCCCGGGACAAGAGGGAGAGGCATTTCCCCAACTCAGGGAGGGTTTCCCAGTGAAGCACTGGTTCCGCCATGCTCTTGCCTGGTGCTTCCGGGAGTGTGGAGCGAGGTGGCCCAGGCAGCCCCTCCTATAGATCCGAGAAGCCCCAGGGCAGGAAGAGAGGGTCAAGGGTGCATCCAGAGGCTGGAGGTGGTCAGCCTAGAAGGGCCGGTTAGCAGAGCCACTGCTGGCGTAGGGCTGAGGCTGTGAGGGCGCCCAGGACACACGCCCCACCCTCCCCGTCACCGTGCCATCACCGTGGCTCCACCACTCTCTGTGCGAGAGAAGCAGAGCCTCCAGCTCCCAGCGCCTCTGTCTCACGGCTCTTGGTGCCTTGCAGCATCTGTGTGTCCCTTCTCTCTGTAGGTCTTTTGCCTTCTGCTACTGCCAATAGCCAATAGCTGGTTTTTCTGAAACTCAAGTCCAAATTCTCAAACCTGAATTCAACGGGTACAAGTGGTCCCACCCCTTCGCAGGTGCCCTACAAGCCTGGGGCCAATCCGTCCATGAACCTCTGGGTCAGATGCCCTCCTCAGGCTCACGAAACCCATTTTGCCTCCCAACGGATCTGATGTTAGGAAGCCATCCGTTCAGCCCTCTCACCTCCCCTTTCCTGATCCTAGGAGAGAAAGAGAGAGGGCCTTCGCTTGTCTGTTGTGGAACTTGAGGCGTGCCAAACCTACGGGTGCTCCGACAACTGGGCCCATATCCCCAGAGGGTGATGTGGTAGACAGAATAATGGCTCCCTCAAAGATGTCCACGTCCTATGTTATGTCATGTGGCAAGCAGGAATTAACTTGCAGATGGAATTAACGTTGCCAATCAACTGACCTTAAAATAAAGAGATTATCCTGGATTACCCGGCCCCAGTGTAATCCTACAGGTCCTTAGATGTGGAAGGAGGAGGCAGAAGAGTCCATGTCAGAAGCATGCAAAGTGAGAAGACCTCTACCACCATTGCCGGTTTTGAAGACGGAAGGGGCCACCAGCCAAGGGATGCAGGAAAATTCAAGGGAGTTAATATGGTGATCCAGGGAGATGGAGGGTAACGGGGCACCCTTCTGCCTTCTTCTTTCATGGGGCTGAAGTGAGCCAAGCCTCTCCAGCAAGGCTGGCTGCTGGGTGGTCCCAGTAGGTCAGGCACTGAAGCCAGCAGAGCAGCCTGCCCACCTGGCTCCTCCTACCCTGCCCATTAAGCTGGACAAACACAGATCCCTCGGCCCACAGGTTGGCAGCAGGAAGAGGGGCTGGCTGTTGGTGACGAGGTCTGAGGCCTCCACCATCTCCACAGCTGGGTGAGAGGGATGGCACGGTGGGGCTGGCATCTTGCTGGTGGCCGGGCCCTGGGCGGGGCTGGAGGAGCTTAGGTACATCTCATCCCTGCTCTGAGCCATTTTCCCTTCTCACCCAGGCTGTATCACCGGGCTGTGAAGATTGAATACACTGTGCTGTGGAAGCATTTCGTTGAGTTTGAATGCCCCGCAGGTGGCAAGGGCTCCCCACCGGGCCACAGTCTCTGAGCCCAGCTTCCCATCTGAAGGAGAGACCTGCAGGAGAGGTGATTGAGGCCCGGCTGACGTCTCGCCTCTGACTCACGCACGCACGAAACCCCCCACGCGGCAGGGCAGCTGGAAAAACACTGAGTTGGAGGGTAGCCTGCGGACGGCCAGATGGTTTTCATCTTAATGATGATGAAACTTGAGACGCCAGGATGCAGATGGGGACCCGAGGCTCTGACGTGGTGAAACGTGATCCCTCCCGCCAGCTTCTCCGTGCTTATCCTCCTGTGCTCTCTCTTTCTCTGTCTTTGAATCTGAGATGTTCCTTTCAAGTTGATTTCACATTTGTTTTGTCTGTGCTTCTCACTCTCTCCTTCTGTGTCCTTTTCTTTTGCTTCTCATTTTCCCCTCACTGTTCTTACAGGTTACCTTTTGGTATCCCCTGCAGCAGCATCAAGGCTCACCCTTCTTTTTTGTTTTTTTTTTTTAATTTTTATTGGAGTAGAGTTGATTTACAATGTTGTGTTAGTTTCAGGTGTACAGCAAAGTGAATCAGTTATACATATACCTATATCCACTCTTTTTAAGATTCTTTTCCCATATAGGTCATTACAGAGTATTGAGTAGAGTTCCCTGTGCTATACAGTAGGTTCTTATTAGTTATCTATTTTATATATAGTAGTGTGTATAAATCAATCCCAATCTCCCAATTTATCCTTCCCCCCGCTTACCCCCTGGTAACCATAAGTTTGTTTTCTACAACTGTGAGTCTGTTTCTCTTTTGTAAGTAAGTTCATTTGTACCCTTTTTTAAGATTCCACATATAAGTGATATCATATGATATTTGTCCTTCTCTGTCTGACTTACTTCACTCAGTATGACAATCTCTAGGTCCATCCATGTTGCTGCAAACGACATTATTTTGTTCTTTTTTATGGCTGAGTAATATTCCATTGTACATAAGTACCACAACTTCTTTATCCATTCCTAGGGCTCACATGCAGACTCGGGGATCTGTCCTTACCCTCCTGCCCCCCAGATCTCGTCAGTCCTGTGTATCACTCCCTCAGATCCCCTAATCCTGGCTGGGAAGTAATAGACAAATGTGTTAGTCCATTTACGATTCATGGGCACTTTATAGGAGTGTCTCCTGGGGTGACGTTTTTACCTAAAGCCCGAACTTCTATAGCACATGGCAAGTGACTTGGGCTGAGACCTGTTGATGAAGAAGCTTTTCCTCGTTCCACACCACACTCATCAGGGATTTTCTCTTCTGGATCCTGAGATAAATGTCCTTTTGGATTGGTGGGAGTATTAGTGGAGTGAGTACAGAGCTGTTGCAGCAAAGAGCCCCTCATCCCCCAAGACTGACTACAGGCATAGACATCTATGTCTTGTGCTCACATAACAGTTCTGAAGTGAGCTATCTGGGGAGGCTGTACTCCATGTGGTCATTCAGGGACCCAGGTTCCTACCATTTCTTACTCCATTATTCCCTAGCTCATAAAGTCATTTGCATGGTTGGAGCTGGGTCACTGCCAGGTCTGGGTTCCCTCTTACAGGAAAGGAAATAGAATGTGGTAGAAGCACTCCCTGTGGCTTAAGTTCTAGACCCCCAAATAGCATATATCACGCCCATGACAGCCTGGGGAATACAGCCTAACCAGGCAGCTTGTGTCCAGCTACACACGTTCATTACTAAGAAGTAAGGGGAATAGGTCCAGGTGGACAGCTAGCCATCTCCGTCACATGGGATAACGGAAGAAGCTATTGCTCGGATTCTGTCCCCATCTCTGCCCTCTTTATTGAGATGGGAAGCTCAGGATTCCAGCTGTAGGCTAGTCCCATAAGTGGCCTGTTTGCATGAAGGACTCAGGAGCTTCTTGGGAAAATACACATTCCAAGGGAAAAATCTGTTCTTGCTGGGTTCAAGGCAGAAACGACCAAGATAGGGAGAGAAGCGCTTCTGAGCACAGCCTGCTGTCACTCAGATACCTTTCTGGATCAACCCTGTGGACACATGCCTAAATCAGAGAGGAGGTGCAAGCAAGGTGAGTCAAAGCCAAAAGAAACCTCCTCAAACACAGGAGAATGAGGCAACCTGTGGGGCAAACCCTCCAGGGACAGCCTGGCTTTGCCTGCCCACCACTCAGGCCCACGTCTTCTGAAAACAGCCCCTTCACTCGTAGGTCCCCTTGGTCCCCACTGTATCAGTTTCATGGAGACTTTAAATCAAGTGGGTGTGTGTTGGGCCGATCAGAGGCTCTTGTCCGGTAACTTGACCTCTGAGGGGATGGATGTGAGGCTGGACCAGGGTCAGGGCTCTGTGGCCCAAAAGGGCACGTGGGGACTTCTAGCCTGTTGGTGACGTTCTGTTCCTTAAACTGGTGGTGGGTACATGGGAGGCCAGTTTATTATTATGTCCTTGTTCTTTTTTTTTTTAATTTAAGTATAGTTGATTTACAATGTTCTATTAGTTTCAGGTGTACTGCGAAGTGATTCATACATATATATTCTTTTTCAGATTTTTTGCCGTTATAGGCTATTACAAGATTTTTTTTTATTGGAGTATAATTGCTTTACCATGTTGTGTTAGTTTCTGCCACATGGCCAAGTGAATCAAGCACATGTATACACACATCCCCTCTCTCTTGGACCTCCCTCCCTACCGCATCCCACCCAAGTGGGCCATCACAGAGCACCGAGCTGAGTTGCCTGTGCTATACAACAGGTTCCCACTAGCTATCTATTTTACACATGGTAGTGTATTTATGTCAAACTTAATCTCCCAGTTCATCCCACCCTCCCCTTCCCCACTCTGTGCCCACATGTCCGTTCTCTACGTCTGCCTTTCTATTCCTGCCCTGCAGATAGGTTCACCTGTACCATTTTTCTAGATTCCACATATATGCGTTAATATACGATATTTGTTTTTTTCTTTCTGACTTACTTCAATCTGTATGACAGACACTAGGTCCATCCACATCTCTACAAATGACCCAGTTTCGTTCCTTTTTATGGCTGAGTAATCTTCCATTGTGTATATGTACCACATCTTCATTACCCATTCATCTGTCAATGAACATTTAGGTTGCTTCCACGTCCTGGCTATTGTAAACAGTGCTGCGATGAACGTTGGGGTGCATGTGTCTTTTTTTTTTTTAACATCTTTATTGGGGTATAATTGCTTTACAATGGTGTGTTAGTTTCTGCTTTATAACAAAGTGAATCAGTTATACATATACATATGTTCCCATATCTCTTCCCTCTTGTGTCTCCCTCCCTCCCCCCTCCCTATCCCACCACTCCAGGCGGTCACAAAGCACCGAGCCGATATCCCTGTGCCATGCGGCTGCTTCCCACTAGCTATCTACCTTACGTTTGTTAGTGTATATACGTCCGTGCCTCTCTCTCGCCCTGTCACAGCTCACCCTTCCACCTCCCCGTATCCTCAAGTCCATTCTCCAGTAGGTCTGTGTCTTTATTCCTTTCCTGTCTTACCCCTAGGTTCTTCATGACATTTTTTTTCTTAAATTCCATATATATGTGTTAGCATACGCTATTTGTCTTTCTCTTTCTGACTTACTTCACTCTGTATGACAGACTCTAGGTCTATCCACCTCATTACAAATAGCTCAATTTCGTTTCCTTTTATGGCTGAGTAATCTTCCATTGTATATATGTGCCACATCTTCTTTATCTATTCATCCAATGGTGGACACTTAGGTTCCTGTTTCCATCTCTGGGCTATTGTAAACGGAGCTGCAATGAACATTTTGGTACATGACTCTTTTTGAATTTTGGTTTTCTCAGGGTATATGCCCAGTAGTGGGATTGCTGGGTCATATGGTAGTTCTATTTTTAGTTTTTTAAGGAGCCTCCTTACTGTTCTCCACAGTGGTTGTATCAATTTACTTTCCCACCAGCAGTACAGGAGGGTTCCCTTTTCTCCACACCCTCTCCAGCATTTATTGTTTTTAGATTTTCTGATGATGCCCCTTCTGACTGGTGTGAGGTAAAACCTCATTGTCGTCTTGATTTGCATTTCCCTAATGATTAGTGATGTTGAGCATCTTTCCTGTGCCTCTTGCCCATCTGTATGTCTTCTTTGCTGAAACGTCTATTTGGGTCTTCCGTCCATTTTTTGATTGGGTTGTTTGTTTTTGTGATACTGAACTTCATGAGCTGTTTGTATATTTTGGAGATTAATCCTTTGTGTGTTGCTTCATTTGCAAATATTTTCTTCCATTCTGTGGGTTTTCTTTTCATCTTGTTTATGGTTTCCTTTACTGTGCAAACGCTTTTAAGTTTAATTGGGTCCCATTCGCTTATTTTTGTCTTTATTTTCATTACTCTAGGAGGTAGGTCATAAAAGATCTTGCTGTGATTTATGTTAAAAGGTATTTTTCCTATGTTTTCCTCTAAGAGTTTTATAGTGTCTGGTCTTACATTTAGGTCTTTAATCTATTTTGAGTTTATTTTTGTGTGTGGTGTTAGGCAGCGTTCTAATTTCATTCTTTTACATGTGGTTGTCCAGTTTTCCCAGCACCATTTATTGAGAAGACCATCTTGTCTCCATTGTACATTCTTGCCTCCTTTGTCATAGATTAGGTGACCATAGGGTTTATCTCCGGGCTTTCTATCCTGTACCATTGATCTATATTTCTGTTTTTGTGCCAGTACCATACTGTCTTGATTACTGTAGCTTTGTAGTACAAGATATTGAGTATAGGTGCCTGTGCTATACAGTAGGTTCTTGTTGTTTATCTATATATAGTAATGGGTATCTGTTAATCCCAAACTCCTAATTTATCCCTCCCACCCATTACTATATTCTTGACTCCATACTGATATATTAAGAATGTAATTTTTCCCCAGTTTTATTGAGAAATAATTGACTTACATTACCATATAATTTTAAGGCATAGAGCATGCTGGTTTGATTTACATGTATTGTGAATGAAAATAATCTTTTATATGTAGGCTATAATTCAGTAACACAAATAAGGAAGTGGTGGTGGGTTGATCTGTCCTGCTTGCAGTACTCGGAAGAAACCCCGTGCCAGTTCCTGGTCCTGGATGTTTCTCCGTGTCCTTCTCAAGACCTGGCTGTCCAACTTCTGTGATTCTGGGAGATTTTTCCAATTTCTCTGCCTCACCCTCATCATCCTCCCTGTCTCCTCCCTACATGTACCAGAACCGGTTTCTGCTGCTAATAGCTGAAAACCCTTTTCCTGAAATAAAGGAAACATGATATGAACGTGTACGAGTATGTGTGAGTGTGTGTGAGTATGTGTGTGTGAGTGTGTAAGACCCACTGAGGAGAGCTGACTCAGCTTCTGCAATGACAGGTATTGGACAGAAGAAGGCAGTCCTGTTTTCTGTTTGTGGTCCTGATTTTACCTCGCGGCTGGCATGGTTGGTGTAGCACTACCTGTGGCCTAAGCGTTATTGGGGTGGAAAGTGAGGGGCAGATTTTGCTCCCAGGCACAGGAAGTCTTGGCAGCAGGAAGCAGCAGTCGGGCCGAGATGCAAAAGAGAATCGACGACCGTGGGGCACACAGAGTCAGGGCTGAGGAGCCTCCACGGTCCTCTGGTTCAGCTTCTCATTTTGCAGAGGAGGGACCTGGCCAGAGAGCTTCCGTAACTTGCCCTGACTTACACAGAGGATCTTGAATCTGAATTTGCCATGAGGCTGTCCCCCTAGAAAGAAAAGATGGAAGCTGAGATAGGAGCGCTCAGCTAGATGACATGGGTGGAAAGGGAAAGCAGGGAGAGACTGGGGCAGAGAGAATCAGCTGTACAAGTGAAAGGTATCTTCACTTGTTGCCGTATGCTTTAATTAATCGGTGTATGATCACAGATGGGGCAATAAGGGAGAAATTTTTGAGTGTGCCTTTGTTACCCAGGCAAACAATAATATGTGACCAGGGATGAGAAAGCGAGCTTATTGTTGTAGCCAACCAGAAATACAATTTGGATTATAATAGATATTCATATATTCAGCCTTTGATTCCTTATTTATTTATTTTAAAATATTTATTTGGTTGCACTGGGTCTTAGTAGCAGCAGGCGGGCTCCTTAGTTATGGCATGTGAACTTTTAGTTGTGGCATGCATGTGGGATCTAGTTTCCTAACCAGGGATCGAACCCAGACCCCCTGCATTGAAAACATGGATTCTGAACCACTGTGCCACCAGGGAAGTCCCTATTCAGCCTTTTAAATTGTATATCAACCTCTGATGTGCCCAGTCACTGGCACTGGGGACGCTGGGAGAGCAAAGCAGGCTCTGACGTTTCCTTGCTGATGGACCTAGACTTTTGGGGAAGACAGATATTAAATATACGATTTCACAAATGATTGATTAGCCATTTCGGTGCTACTTGACAGGGGATTGCTCGCGTGGAAGCGGCACTTAAGCCCCTGCCAGAAGAAGGAAGTTTAGCTGGGAAGCCGGGCGGGATAGGTTTCCCAGGTGGTGGGAGCAACATGTGCAAAGGTCCTGGGGCTTGGAGAGTGTGGCTTGTTGGTAGAGCTGAAGAAGGCATTTTGTGAGGAATTGAGAGAAGACGAGCTTGGCCAGAGCTTGGTGAGTGTGGCAGGGGCTGTGAGAGAGCTGAGTCTGGGGGTAGAAAAATGGAGAGGGGGAGAAAGACCTCGAAAGCCATGGAAAGGAGTTTGGACTTTGTCCTGGGGTCAAGGGAAGCCACTCGGGGGTTCAGCGTGTATGAGTGTGTGTGTGTGAGTGTGTGTGTGTGTGTGCGTGTGTGTGCGTGTGTTACGGTTTGATGCCGAAAGCTCAGCCAGCCGCTGGGCCCCGGTGCCGAATGGAATCTTGGAGACAGTTTTGGGTGAAGTAGAAAAGAATAGCTTTATTGCTTTGCCAGGCAAAGGCGGGCACAGCAGGCTCGTGTCCCTCAAAAACTATGTGTCCCGACCCGGGAGGAATTGGTGAGGAGTTTTATAGCAACAGTTCAAGGGTGGGGTTGCTGAGCAGATTAGGGTGTGGGCAGGGCCTGCGCTCCTTTAATCTCATCTCAGGTGGTCTCCTAATCTTGATGAGTGTCTTTGGTCCCTTTAATCTGGCCTCAGGTGGCTTCCTGGCTGCTCCTCCCTGGTCTCTGCATCCCCTCCCTTCCCCCAGTAGCAACTGTTTGAATTTGCCCTTTGGAACTCAGGGGAGGTCATGGAACCTGGAGTCTGTTCCCTACAAACAAGAAATGGGGGACAGGAAGGCTTCCTTGCCCAGGAGCCCCAGAGGGTCCTGCTCGGTTTCAGGTTCTCCAGAGAAATGGAAACAATGGGCTGCATATACACAGAGAAAAAGATTTATTTTAAGGAATTGATTCATGTGATTACAGAGGCCGGCAAGTCCAAAATCAACAGGGTAGGCCAGCAGGTTGGAGACCCAGGACAGGGCTGTAGGTTTTGGATTGCCAGCCTCCATAATTGGGTAAGCCAATTCCTTAAAATAGATCTCTCTACATATATATATTCTATTGGTTTTGCTTCTCTGGAGAACCCTGACTAATCCAGATTTCTCCTCTTCCCCTCGGGACTGTCTCCTCCTCTTCTAAGGTCACTCGTGATGGCAGAGATGCCTACAGCTCCCAGCCCCCCCCCACCATACCCCTCACACCGTTTTATCCCTAAGGTCCTGGGAGGTAGGCTCCAGGGAGATGAGGATCAAACTGTGGGCAGCAAAGTGATCACGAGCACCAGCTGCCGGGTCTGAACCCGAGTTCTGGACCTCCTGGGGGCACATTGCGAAACTGCTGGTGCCTCAGTTTCCTCTTCTGTAGGGAAGGGCTGATTCTGTTAGTATCTGTCTCATGGGTGGGGTGGAGGGTGGAATGGGTCTGCTCTGTTTTACCGAGGGAAATCTGGAAGTCAGACGAGTGAGGACATTGCATGGTTTCTCTGCATGTTAGTGAAGCCTTCCTAACCCCCAGGGCCTCGGTTTGCTCATCTGCCAGGTGGGTAGGGCCAGGCCAGCTCGCCCTGCACTGTTTGTTTTCCTGAGTGAAGGCAGAGACAGCTGGCTCTCCCTGGAGAAAAGGCTGGGAGGACGGTCTCCCTGGGTCCTGGCAGAGCTGAGGAAGTTTTGGCTGTAAATAATCTCAAGGGGCCATTCTGGGCTTTTCTGCTGCAATCTCCAACCTCCCACAGATTGCCGAGAGGCTCTTTCCAGCAAAATGGAAAAATACTTCCGACCTCTTACAGACCCATGTGCCAAACCCAGCAGGTGCCAAGCAGCTGTGGGGCCTTCAGAGCCAAGGGCTGTAAACCTCTCTGCTCAGGGGAGGCTACCGAGATATCTGGGCCCTTCTTTAACTGGCTAAATAGACAAACCGACCTTGAACCTCAGACCAGGCCCACCGTTCTCGGGTCAACTGATGGGAAAAACCCTCTGCTCTGAAACGTTTGGCCACGGAGTGAATCATGGGGTGTGACCGAATGGGTTTATCCTGGATGTCAGGGGACTAATGTTTGTGCACACATCCATTCACTACTCATTCATTTACAAATATTTTTTTAAGCACTTAGTATGCTCTAAGTGTGGGGATATTGCAGTGAAACAAACAGGCCGAGTCCCTGACCTCATGAAGTTTATATCCTAGAGGGAGGAGATTAAAACGAAATAAGCAAACAGATGGATAGACAAGATAATTCTAGACAGTAACTGATCATAAGAGTGTAATGAAAGAGTGAGAAAGAGGGTGTGATTACAGGGAACTAGTAGTGATCAGGAAAAATCTCTCCAAGAAGATGGCATGGAAGCTGAGCATTGGATGGTGAGAAGGGAGCAAAGATGAGGTCAGGGAGGGGAGCTTTGCAGGCAAGGGGGAGAGCAAGTGAACAGACCAGGAGAGAAAACCTGGCTCACAACGAAAACCATACAGAAGGTCAGCACAGTGAGGGTACAGTGTACGAGGGTGGGTGCCACGGGAGGTGATGCGTAGCCAGCAGAATGTGAAGGAAGAGGAGGCTTGCGTTAGCCGGCGTGGGTTAACACTAGCTGCAGTAACAAATGACTCCCAGAGCTCAGAGGCTTGACGATGCAATAAAGGGCTGATTCTAGCTCACTTCTTAGCTCTATGTGGGTGTAGGGGATTCTCTCTCCTTCAGTCTTTGAGGAGCCCAAGCTCCTGATGTCACGTGACTCTGTCTTCCCCCAGTGCCTAGTGCCTGGGAGCCTTCCATGGGATACATGCATCCAGCCAGTACCCAAGGGAAGAGAGAGGTGATGGGGAACTGTGTGGTGGTTTTCAGAAAGAGGCTCGGAAGGGGCATCGTTGCCTCCTGCTCGCATTTCATTGGTCAGAATTCAGATCCCTGATCTCTCCCAGACACAAGGAAGTGGGGCTGGGAAATGTCCAGCCGTGCACCAGATGTATTGGTGAAAACCAGCCAGGTTTTTCCTCAATACCAGAAAGGGTGGTGGGAAGCACTGGATCTTATAGGGCTTTGTAGATCACAGTCAGGAGTTGGTTTTATTCCAGGTGGGCTGGGAGGCTGGTAGAAGCTTATAAAGGAAAATGCATCACCTGGTTTACATCTGTGTTTTGCCTCTGACACTAAGCTACTGTGTCATGTGTGCAAACCTGAGCTATGGATCCTCCTGGACCTTCAGTTTTATCGTCTATAACATGGGGGAATTGGAATTCAGATTATTTTTAACACCCTTCTCCTCCACATCTCTTGTGGCATATATCAGTCCTCCCATGTACATACTCTATGGATTTTTGGGGACTTCAGGAAACTAAGACGATGTCTACCAATACTGAGGGGTGGAGCTCCTTCCAGGACAGTCCTGGCGTCCGGAATAGAAAGTGAACAGGATGGAAAGGCCACAGAAAACCTTTCCAGTCCTCTGGTGGCCAGCCCTGGTAGCTGAGCATGGCCCAATTCCTGGTCCTTCCCATCTTCCAAGTATTATACTGATACAGAATGTCCCTCATTGCGTTTCCTACCTCCTGGGTTATTGACATACACACACAAGTTGAATGAATCGTCTTCTTCCCAGAAGCCCCTTCCAATTCCTCTCCTGGACCCAGTTCCTACACATCCTACCAGATTCCACTCAACACCTCCTTCTACTGCTTACTCCTGTCCACCGTCACTTCTCACTTCTCTGAAATCCAACACACTTAGGGTGGATATTATTTAATCAGTGGCCTGTTCATTTATTTACTATTCTTTCATTTTTAAAGGCTCATGTCTGTGGAGTGCTTTTTATGAGCTGTTGATTTCAATTTTTTTTTAGAATTTTTTTTTCTAAATTCATTCATTTGGTTTTTCTTTTCTTCTTTTGGCCGAGTTGGGTCTTCGTTGCCGCACATGGGCTTTCTCTGGTTGCGGTGAGTGGGGGCTACTCTTCATTGTGGTGCGCGAGCTTCTCATTGTCATGGCTTCTCTTGTTGTGGAGCACGAGCTCTAGGCACACGGGCTCCGTAGTTGTGGCGTGAGGGCTCAGTAGTTGTGGTGCGCAGGCTCAGTAGTTGTGGCGCACGGACTTAGTTGCTCTGCAACATGTGGGATCTTCCCAGACCAGGGCTCCAACCCATGTCCCCTGCATTGGCAGGTGGATTCTTAACCAGGGTGCCACCAGGGAAGCCCTCAATATTTTATTTAAAAGCATAGCCTGCCTTATGAGGTAGGTAGCTATCACATTAGTCTAGGCTGCAGAAACAAATCAATCCTGATGCCTCAGTGGCTTAAGCAAAGGAGGTTTATTTCTTGTTCACATCACAGGCCAGTTGGGTCCTTTTGCAAGCTCTGACTTGGGGACCCAGACCTGTTTCGTCTTGTGGGTCCACCGTCTAGTTGTTTCACGATCTCCTTGGTTCATCCAGTCAGTATGGGGGCCTGGGGCCTGGAGAGTAAGAAGAAAGAGAAAAGGCTTATTTGTGGGAGACCCTATGAGCTAGGCATGCAAGTGGCATACATCACTTCCTCCCACATCCCGTTGGCCAGAATATGGTCACGTGGTCTCATCCAGCTGCAAAGGAGGCTGGGAAACAGAGTTTAACAATATGTCTGCAGAGAGGTGAAAATTGATATCGGCGAGCACTAGCAGTATCGGCCCCAGTAAGATTATTTTAGACATGAGCAAACAAGGACTCAAGTGAGGTGAAATGAATCACCCACAGCCCCTGGGCTAGGAAGTGGGGTGCCGGGGAACCTGAGCTTAGATGTCAAAACACAGCAAAGTGTTCATCGTAACATGTTAACTGAAAATGGCAGGAAATAAAAAGTATGCAATTTGATCCCACTTATATTACTTATTTACACACACACACACACAAGTCCACATACAGAAAACAGACTGGAAAAAGATACACCAAAGTATCATTGGGTTATATCTGGGTTATATTTCATTGCTTGGACTATAAACTTTTCTTTATATTTTTTACCATAAGAAAATAATTGCCATTACTTTTTAAAAGTAGTTGATTAATTTTTCTTAAATGTTCTATTTCCATAAAGCATATCATAAGAACAAAACAGTTGCATGTGACAATAGTATTCTTACTAGCGGTAGTAATTTCTTACATCTGTGATTCCACCTCCTTATAGCTTTCAAAGTACTCTTGCATATTTCATTTGTCGTTTTGTTTATTCACTCAGTGAGCTCCCACTCACTTTCCACCAGGTCCTGGTGAGGCTCTGGATGGCACAGAAGGGACATAGACCCAGGAGTCATCAGTTGAGCCGGCATTCATGCAATTGATA
This sequence comes from Phocoena phocoena, assembly GCF_963924675.1. Lineage (NCBI taxonomy): Eukaryota > Metazoa > Chordata > Mammalia > Artiodactyla > Phocoenidae > Phocoena > Phocoena phocoena. The sequence continues at coordinate 8,290,933 of NC_089220.1, forward strand.
AGTACAGGAATAAAGTCACGGGTGGGTTTAGTGATTGCCTGACGGGTGGGCCCCAGATCATACGGAAGCCTGCATGCTGCACCTTGGGGTTTGGTCAGTTTCCTGTTGGCACTGGGGGGCCCAGAAGCAGGGATCTTGGGCCATCAACCTAGACTGCAGAGCTCACTGCTGTGAATACAGGTTGCGGCCTGGTGAACATGGAGCCGAAGCCCAGGGCATCCCAGGAGTCCGGGGATAAGAGTCTGATCTGAGACCAGACCCATGCCCAAGCCAGGGCTCTTTCTAGAGCATTTCTTAGCCATCAGATGGCTTGGTGGCAGAATGTTCCCTCTGTGCTTTCCTCAGACACGGCTGAGCCTAGAGCCCTGTGAGTCCTTATATGCGACTTTGAAGCTGGCCACAAAGTCTGCAGGCAAACATATTGTTGGGATTTATTGTTTGTGTATCTAGAATCTGGGGAGCATAAACAAGGCCATGTCTGCCCCCCACTCTTAGGAGTGGGTCAGGCTGTCCTGTGCCAGACCTGTCCGCCTGGACTTTCTGTGATCGGGCATGGTGCACACACACCCCCCAAACACATACACACACACGCTCACTCACTCACTCACTTCTTCTCTGTCTGATCAGATCCCTGCCCCAAATGCAGAGCTGCCTTTTTTACCCACTTCTCGGCATTCTTGATGGCAGAGAGCCTTACGTTTTCGCTGAAACCAATTTAGATGCGAGAAAGAAAAACAAAAGAACGTGGAACAGATAGCTGTATTTCCAAACTTTTTTTTTTCTGTAAGCAGTGGAGAATTTTTTTGAACAGAATCTTACATGGACAAAGTTGCTCAGGTTAAATCCAGGTGGGGCCCAGGCCCTGGTCACCGGGCAGTAGCCCCCTCAGCCCCCGGTGTTGTCTGAGAAATCCTGGAAAAGCAGAGGCGAGAATGGCCAAGCGCTGACCAGGGTCAGGAGTGCCAGCCTCCAGTGCCCTGCATGGCTGCTCCCTGAGACTCTCGGGGAGACCACAGAAGGGATGCTCTGGACCTGAAGACTCTGCCCTGACCCTCTCAGGGCCTCAGCTTCCCATCTGTAAAAACAGGATGCTCACGTATGTAAAGACGCCTGGGACCAAAGGATCCCTGCTCCCCGCCTTCCCCATTGTGAAGGTCAGTGGTATCTGAGTTGATTTCTAGCACCATGATTCCATGGGGGAAGCCCTTTGTGGATAAAATACAGAACTTGGAAAAAGTAAACCATATTTGGGAAAACTGAGGGACCTCCCAGAAGAACTGCTGAGGCTCCCCTTACTCATTGCCTTGTAATCCTTCCTTCAAGGCGAATTTAAGGCATTGTGTACTTTTTATCCTCAAAGCCATTTTGGAAACTTGGGACAGATCCTGGCAAGAAGGGAATTTTGAATTTGCAGGCAACTGTGCTAACTCTTTCAAATCCACAGTTGTCATTTTCAAAGATTCGGTGGCAATATAGCCGAAGGGACCTTCCACTTTACAGGTGGGAAAACTGAAACCACACAGGTAGGAGGATCGGGTTAGAGGACAAGCCAGTGGGGGAACCCAGTATTCCTGACTTTGTATCACTGCAGGTGGCTTAAGAGCAAGGTTTTCAAAGTATAAAAGACCCTGCACAGAATCCCAGCTCAGACAACTAAAAGTCCTTCGATGGTGGGCAAGTTACTTAAAATCCCCGAACCTTAGTTTTCTCCTTTGGAAAATGGGGTCGTTCCTAGTTCACAAGGATGATGTTGGGATTAAATAAGATGGGTGTCAAATGCTTAGCCTAGCACCAGGAACAAGGAAAGTGCTGGAAAAATGTTACTCCGCTATGATTGCCCTCATTTCCTGGGGAAGGAAACTGAAGCTCAGAGAGCTTCAGCCTCTGCCTGTGTGTGACTCCAGAGCCTGTGGCCCTAACCAGCACACCACGCGGCTCGGGCAGAGGGAGAAAAACCGTGCACCCCAAATACCTTTCAATGTGTCCCTATAACCACCACACCACGCGGCTCGGGCAGAGGGAGAAAAACCATGCACCTCAAATTCCTTTCAATGAGAGCATTTTATGTCTTAGAAAGAAACTCCAGGGCTAAGCCTGCTTGGGATAGAAGCGGAGCCTTCAGGGGCCTGTGTGAGGGCAGAAACATCCTGCCTGCGACTGGGCAGAGGACGCTGGTGAGTCTGATGTGTGTAGGTGTTGAGAAGAAGGAGGTGAGATTGAGAGAGGAAGGGAAGAGCCCGAATCCGGGCAGAGGGAAATGAACCCCTTGGCCACGCATGCCTTCGATCGCTAAACTCACAAAATGTGGCCCCAGAGGCATTCTTGGACTTCACGAGCAGGACCCTGAGCTCAGTATCAAGCCAGCATCCAGGATGCAGAAGTGCAGAGCTGGAGACAAAAGCTCGAGGAAGCAGGTCTTGGAGAAGTCTCGAAAACCACTTTGTGGGTGGCAGGTTGGGGTGTGGAGGGGAAGGACCCTCCGGAGACTCAGAGACCCTAAATTAGGAGTTTGGATTAAATGTCTCCAAATCCCTGAGAGGCAAGGAGGCCCAGATGACCCTTAGGTTCTGTGTGTATGTCAGTTTAATTAGTTTTCCATGAACCCGGAGAAAGCCTGAGAATTTTGCTCCTTCCATTCAGATTCGTGAAGCTCCCTTGGCTGTGTCCGGCATCCTGGGGTCCTCTCAGTTCGAGCTCTGAGTCCCAGGACCAATCCTCCCAAGCTTTAAACACCCCATCCTCTCGGCCTCTGGCAGAGCCTGAGCCTCCTGGACCACCCAGGACCACCCACTTCCGACAGATGCTTTGGACATTCCTAGTCTGACCCCGTCTCCCACCCGCCCCTCCCGTCCACCCCTCCCTCTGAGCCCTCCAGAGCTCAGAGTCAGTCCTGAGTTCTGCAAATTTCACCTCGTACTAATTCAAGCGCAGGCTATCCGGGACACTGCTTCCCTTGCAGTCTTCTCCAGAGGCTGATATGTTTTCCACAATCTCAGGATCTGGGAATAGCAGTCAACACTGCTGCTCTTCATTCCACTGCCAAGCTGTCTCCTCCCTCTTCAAAGCCCCCAGCTCCTTTGAAGTGCGTTGTCCGTCTTCACGACCCTTGCCCCTTCTCCTGGCTCTCTTTTCGTGACTTTCTCATCATCCCCCTTAGTCACCAGTAATGTTAGTACTGACTCACTACTCTTCCTCCATCACCATGCCCTTCACCGTTCTTGGCATGTGCACATCCTTCTGTCCTGGAAGATGGATTCTTGTTCAAATGATTTTTTGAGGAGTCCGACCAAGAAAAGGGGCGTGAGGATAGGGCAGCTGGAAAAGCTAAGCGATGAAGTAGACTCTGCTGGAGACCAGCTTTTTGCCTAACCCCACGGGGAGCTCTGGAGTATTAACAATACCACAGAGCTCACTGCATCTCCAGGGAGCCCCCTCTGTGCCCGCCGCCTCGTCTGCTGTTGGCTGACATCTGCAGAGAGCCGGGAGCGTGGCCTCCTGGAACCTGAGTAGCAGTCACAGCATCATCCAACCCCAAACAACCGCCTGATCTCAAAGGACAGCCAGGGCTTCCCTGGTGGTGCAGTGGTTGAGAATCTGCCTGCCAATGCAGTGGGACACGGGTTCGAGCCCTGGTCTGGGAGGATCCCACATGCCGCGGAGCAACTAAGTCCGTGAGCCACAACTACTGAGCCTGCGCGTCTGGAGCCTGTGCTCCGCAACAAGAAAGGCCGCAATAGTGAGAGGTCAGCACACTGCGATGAAGAGTGGCCCCCACCTGCCACAACTAGAGAAAGCCCTCGCACAGAAACGAAGACCCAACACAGCCCTAAATAAATAAATAAATAAAATTTTAAAAAAAGGACAGCCAATGATCTCTTCGGCCACCCAGCTCAGCCATCCATTGGCAATCATTTTTTAAAAATTTTTTGGAGTATAGTTGATTTACAATGTTGTGTTATTTTCTGTTGTATAGCGAAGTGAATCAGTTATACATATACATATATCCACTCTTTTTTAGATTCTTTTCCCATGTAGAGTATTATATTTCCCATTACAGAGTATTCAGAAGAGTTCCCTGTGCTGTACAGTAGGTCCTTATTAGTTATCTACTTTTTTTTTTTTTTGCGGCACGCGGGCCTCTCACTGTTGTGGCCTCTCTCGTTGCAGAGCACAGGCTCCGGACGCGCAGGCTCAGCGGCCATGGCTCACGAGTCCAGCCGCTCCGCGGCATGTGGGATCCTCCCGGACTGGGGCACGAACCCGTGTCCCCTGCATCGGCAGGCGGACTCTCAAACGCTGCACCACCAGGGAAGCCCTAGTTATCTACTTTATATATAGTAGTGTGTATATGTCAACCCCAATCTCCCAATTTATCCCTCCCCACACCCCGCTTTCCCCTCTGGTAACCATAAGTTTTTCTATGTCACAATCGTTTTTGTTTTTTTTTAAAATTTATTTATTATTTATTTATTTATTTTTGGCTGCGTTTGGTCTTCGTTGTTGTGCGTGGGCTTCCTCTAGTTGCGGTGAGTCGGGGGCTACTCTCCTTTGTGGCGCATGTGCTTCTCATTGCGGTGGCTTCTCTTGTTGCGGAGCACAGGCTCTAGGCACGTGGGCTTCAGTAGTTGTGGCACGTGGGCTCTAGAGCGCAGGCTCAGTAGTTGCGGCACACGGGCTTAGTTGCTCCGAGGCATGTGGGATCTTCCTGAACCAGGGATCGAACCTGTGTCCCCTGCATTGGCAGGCAGGCTATTAACCACTGTGCCACCAGGGAAGTCCCTCTAGGTCTCAATCTTGATTTGAAGCTTCCCACTTTCTGACCACCAACTCCTATTCTTCCAATTCACTTCCTTCCAAAACTTCTCTTTTCCAACTCTCTGCTTAGCCCTCCACCTGCACCTGTAAGTTGATTATAGCCAGGAAAAACGAAGCAACGGAGCTGGATGTTTATATGTCAGATTTAAAAGCACAGATCTCTAGAGGCAATGAACACATTCAGTATATCCATCTCTACTTTCCTAGAGATTCCACCTCCATTTTCCTAGTTTACCACTTCTTCCCTCTCTACATCTTCCACCTTGCTTTCTTCCCTTCCTCTTGGCTGATGACCTTGTCTCCTATTTTATAGAGACAGTCAATCTATTTAGATGGAGGCATCCCATCACCAAGTCACAGCCCCTCAGCACCGCTCTCCACATGCTCCATATGGAAGATACGTCTGTTTCCATCACTAGACTCAGGATTTCTCTCCCTCTCACCCTCTCAAGGTCTTCCCTTCTGTAATTAACCTTTCTCTTTTCCCCATCGCCAATGACACCCTTTCTGATGGGCAGCCCAACTATGTCCTAAGGGCAGCCTTTGAAACGCCTCTGATGGCACCTGCACCTCCACACACCACCCCGTTCTTCTGCTTCCTTCCCAGCACCACAAAGGTTTGTCTATTTTTAAAATTTTATTTTATTGAAGTATAGTTGATTTACAGTGTTGTGTTAATTTTTGCTGTACAGCAAAGTGATTCAGTTATACCTATATATGTACATATATATACTCTTTTCCATTATGGTTTATCACAGGATATTGAATATAGTTCCCTGTGCTATACAGTAGGATCTTGTTGTTTATCCATCCTATATATACTAGTCTGCATCTGTTAATCCCAAACTCCCACTCCACCCCTCCCCCACCCCCTTGGCAACCACAAGTCTCTTATTTATGTCTGTTAGTCTGTTTCTGTTTCGTAGATAAGTGCATTTGTGTCATTTTTTTCTTAATTTTTATTTTATGTTGGTGTATAGTTGATTTACCATGTTGTGTTATTTTCTGTCGTACAGCAAAGTGATTCAGCTATACATATACATGTATCTATTCTTCGTCAAATTCTTTTCCCATTTACGTTATTACAGAATATTGAGTAGAGTTCCCTGTGCTATACAGTAGTTCCTTGTTGATTATCTATTTTATATATAGTAGTGTTTATATGTGAATCCCAAACTCCTAATTTATCCCTCCCCACCTTTCCCCTCTGGTAACCCATAAGTTTGTTTTCTAAGTCTGTGAGTCTGTTTCCATCTTGCAAATAAGTTCATTTGTATCATTTTTTAGAATCCACATATAAGTGATATCGGATGGTACTTGTCTTTGTCTGACTTCGTTTAGTATGATCATCTCTAGGTCCACCAACGTTGCTGCAAATGGCATTTTTCATTCTTTTTTGTGGTTGGGTAGAGTAGTATTCCATTGTATTTAGGTACCACATCTCCTTCATCCATTCATCTGTCGATGGACACTTAGGTTGCTTCCATGAAGTGTGGTCTTGACTTGTTATCTCCACTTTCTCATCTTCTCCTCCAGCCTTTCTAAGCTGGCTCTCATGCTCACGAATCCCCATGAGATGGCTCTAGGTAACCAACGCCTTCCATTGTGCCAAAGCTCAGTCCTTCGTCCTCCTCTCCCTCAACCTCCTGCTGTCATTGGATGAAACTGGTCACCTCGGCCTCCTGAGACTCTCCCCTCCCTAGGCTCCCACCTTGCAGGCTGATACCTTTCTGCTGCATCTTCCTCCTTACCAACCACCCCCCACCCCAGTGCCAGAGTGCCCCAGGGCCAGCCCTCAGCCTTCCTCCGCTCTCTGCCCATACTCCACAGCCGAGTGCACGCAGCCCATGGCTCCTCCAGTCATTATATGCTGACTCCAAAGTCCCCGTCTCCATCCCACATGTCTCCAGAGTCTTCCTCTCTCCATGCCAATGGACCCTCTCCACCTACATGAGTAACAGACCCCTCTAACCTAACAGGACGAGATTGAACAGTTGGCTCTCGCCCCTACTTCACAGTCTGCCTCTTCTTGAATCTTCCCCAACACAGGAAATTGCATCACTTGTTGCCTGGTGGCTAGATCAGAAACCCAGAGGTTGCCCTTGATTCCCCTCTTTTCCTCAGACCCTTCTTCCAAACTGCCAGTTAGTTTTTCCTGGGAGCTCCACCCCCGCCTCAGCCCCTCATTCCTCCAGCTGAGCCCAGGTCACCGCCAGCTCTCACGTGGCCCCCAGAGAGCTCCTGATGGCCTCCCTCCTTCGCTCTCCCCAGGAGCCGAGTGATCTCATTAAGGCCAGATATTGCCATTGAGGGTTGCTGATGTCAGATCACGTCATGGCCGGTCTAATGCCCCTGCGGTGGCCTCCCGTTCCCCTTCAGATGGAGGCAAGATTCTTTATGGGGGCGGCACCCCTGTTCGCGCTGGTCTCACGCCTCTGCCTGCTTCACACCACCCCTCTAAGCTCCAGCCACCAGCCGCGCAGACCTGCTTTCTGCCCCTCATCCTGTGATGCTCTCCAGGCCTCTCAGGATCATTTCACTCATCCTTCAGTTTCGAATGTTTTGCCTGGATCTTTTTCAAAAGGTTTTTTAAAAAACTTTTATACAATTTTAAAAGATTACTTTCTACTTACAGTTATTACAAAATATTGGCTATATTCTCCGTGTTGTACAATACATCCTAAGCCTGTCTTACACCCAATAGTTTGTGCCTCCCACTTCCCTGCCCCTATAATGCCCCCCTCCCGCACTGGTAACCACTAGTTTGTTCTCTGTATCTGTGAGTTTGCTTCCTTCTTTGTTATATAGTTTGTCGTATTTTGAGATTCCACATATAAGTGAGGGCATACGGTATTTGTCTTTCTCTGTCTGACTTATTTCACTTAGCATAATGCCCTCCAAGTCCATCCATGTTGTTGCGAATGGCAACATTTTGTTCTTTTTTGTGGCTGAGTGATTTTCCATTGTATCAATATATATGTACCACATCTTCGTCATTGACCATCTGCTGATGGACACTTAGGCTGCTTCCATATTTTGCCTGAGACCTTGGTGTTGCCTTCTCGTTGCTCAGAACTCAAAGGTCGCCTCTTCGGGGAGCCGCCCTGGCACCCCTCCGCCAGCCTCCATCACAGGCTTACCTCCTTCACAGGCTTCCTCAGTTCCTGACATCATCTCACTTACGCGTCCGCTTACGTGTTACCACGTGGCCCCGCAAGAACGTGAGCTCCTTGAGGGCCGGGTTCCACTTGAATCACCCATGGCCTGTGGCCTTGTGTGTAGGAAGATGTCTGCTCATCCCAGCTGCTCAAGATTCAGACCTGCAGGTGCCCAGAGCGATGCCCGGCCCTGTGGGACGAGAGGAACAAGCCACGTTCAAGGGTTGGTGGCAGGCGTGCCACAGGCGTGCCTGCGGGGGTGGGCAGGCATGCTGGGGCAAGGCCACACCTTGCTTGTGGCGGGGCTGGCCCAGGACACCGAAGGACGGGGACACAGAGGCTGACGAAGCATGGCGTGGGGCAGGGGGCGGTTGCCAGAGGTCTCTCAGCTCTGCCAAGGTGATTTCCTTCAGAGCCACAGAAGAGGAGGGGGCCACGCAGAGCAGGAGGAGACGCACCCTGTAAAACTCAGGCCCCTGCACCCATCCGAGGCTAAAAACACCCACCTGGCTGCACACCCAGGACCCCACCCAACGACGTTTCAGAAGAGGGACATTAGACCTGGGAGGCACTGGCCAGCTAGTCCGTGGCTGTCCATCAGATGCAGCCACTGGGTTCAACGAACTGAACACTTTTGGACCTTATGGACCTCCACCTACAGTGTCTGCAGCTCAGCAGGGAGCAAAATGGGGCTGGTTGGTTGAAGAGCTGGGCAGGAACCCAGCAGACCTGCCTCACAGTCGTGGCCCATCTGTACCTGGGGTTGGATCTCAGGCTCCCCGGGCTAGGCTCTCTGCCCTGGATAGGGCTCTCTGAGGGGCAGGGGCAGAAGTGAGATGGGGACAGGCATGTAAGAAGGCACGGGAGACACTTCATCTGGGGTTGGATGGAGATTGGACCTTAGCTGAATCACCGAGCAAGATTTTGAACTTCTTTAAGCCTCAGTTTTATCATCTGTAGGATGGGCTCAGTCACTCTAGGATTGGCCAAAGGGCAGATGAAGCTTGGGCTTAAGACACCCACAGAGCTGGGCATCCTATCAAAGTGGATGGATGGTTTGATATTTCAAATACTGATGCACAGCGGTCAGCTCAGGCGGCTGAGACTTTTTGATATTTTAAAATAAAATGAAAGTTAACCTTCCGGTTAAATCATAGCACTTGACTTGACACATAACAGGTGCCCAATACACGTTGTTGCTTCCCTCTGTCCTGGCTTCTCAGAGGTGAAGTGGGAAGAGGCTACAGAAAGCTTTCACCAAATGGACCCTTTGGTGAGGGGTCCTCTGACACTTTTCTGGAGGACAAAAGCCACATCCTCTGCGTCCTGCATCCCTGGAAATCCCATGTATGGTTGTCGGTGTGGAGTTCCAGCTCTGAAGAAAGTGCTTGCTCTGGGGATGGGGCCACCTTTCCATTGTGAACTGGGCACTGAGTCAGTGAGCAGATGACCGGGCACCCTGCCAGGTGTCAGCATCGAGGGCGGGACATATGATGGGGCGATGGGGAGTCCTGGTGGGATGGGGCAAGTGCCACTTTAGATGAGGTGACATTTGAGGAGGTCCCCGAAGGACGGGAGGGAACAAGACGTCCAGGTCCCTGGGGGAGCAGCTTTACAGAAGGAAGGGCAGTGTGAGGGCTTAGCATGGGCAGGGCCTAGGATGCCCAGAGCACACAGGGAAGGACTGAGCAGATCAAAGTGAGCCGGGAGAGCCAAGGGCGAGGAGATGGAGGGTCTTGGAGGGCCGTGAGGCCAGGGAAGCTACTCGCGTTGTCTTTTATTCTAGGTGGGATGGGAGGGGACCCCTGGAGCATTCTGAGCTGCGGAGAGACAGATCTAACTTAACCTCTCAACAGATGACTCTGGCTGCTGTGTTAATCATAGATGAGGGGGCAAGGGTGAATGACCAAGAACAGTTATGAGTGTTCTGCAACGATGCAGGACAGAGATGGTGGTGGCTTGAGTTGGAGGCTCACCAGATCTATGCGGATTGCCCGCCGTAATCAAAGGTAAAGTTGGCCAATATTCCCTGCTGACACCGCAGTGGAGCTAACATAGCAGATATCTTCCGGGCACTGATGGGGCAGGTGCTTTTCGTGCCAGCTTACCCAATAAAACAGCTAACATTTATTCAATGTCTTCTATGTACCTGCCAGGCACTGCTAGCTTGAATAGAACAGGGCTCAGAACCAGAGATGCTGGCGGGAGACTTCATTTCACACATTACTGAGTGTCCCTTACTAAGGAGATTCCAAGGGTCAGGGAGAAGCTAAGGACACGTGTGGCTAGTGAAGTTCAGCAGAATTGAGGCGACATGAAGCAGGCAGTGACCTGAGGCTCCAGGATGAAGCAGCATGGGCCGCCCATATGTCAGCAGCACCTTAGTTCCCTCCCTTCCCCTCCCTGCAGGGATGGAGCTCTGTGGAGTGGAACAAACTATAGACCTTGCCTGTCAAAGGATTCCAACCAGCCAGGGAGAGACACACACTTTCTGGGAAGTCTCTTTCGAGCATAGGTAATAGAAAATCCAACAGAAACAGACTCAAGTGAGAAGGAATTTCAGAGTCTAACATAGCTGAAGAATCCAGGAGTATGTCTAGCTTCAGGAGATGCTTAACCAAGGCCCATAGGATATCACCAGAATGCCAGGACCCTGTGAAACAGGATGGGGAAGAATGGATCCCCAAGAGGTTATTGCTGGAAGTAGAGAGATGGGTGCTGGGCAGCCACAAGCCATCCAAGAGACTCTGCAACAGCCAGATGGAGACCAAGCCAAGCTATGAAATGTTATCTGAGAGGAACATTGAGGATGGAGAGGTTGATTCCAACTGGGGTGACCAGCAAGTGTCACAGGAAAGGTGGTGAGCTGAGAGTTAAAGGAGCGTTTCCATAACGCCATTCGCAGCAACATGGATGGACCTAGAGATGATCACACTAAATGAAGTGAGTCAAGGAGAGAAAGACAAATACCATACGCTATTGCTTACATGTGGAATCGAAAACATGACACAAATGAACCTTATCTAGGAGACAGAAACAGACTCACAGACATAGAGAACAGACTTGTGGTCGCCAAGGGGGAGGGGGAATGGACGAGGGATGGACTGGGAGATGCAAACCATTCTATACAGAATGAATAAACAACGAGGTCCTAGTGTATAACACAGGGAACTATGTTCAATATCCTGTGATAAACCATAATGGAAAAAATATGAAAAAGAACGCATACATGTGTATAACTGAATCACCTTGTTCCACAGCAGAAATTAACACAATATTGTAAATCAACCATACTTCAATAAAATAAATCAAAAAAAAATAAAGGAGCATTTCGAAGAGGTATAACGTGCAGGAAGAAAGTCATCCAAGATGGGGGCATGGCATGAGCGTGACGTGGGAGTCGATCTTCGGTGTGGGGAGTAGGAAAGCGAGTGGCTGGACCATCGGGAATTTAGGAGACAAGGGAAGAAATGGGTTGGGGCTGGATTGTAAAGGGCCCTTCGTGTCAGCTTGAGGAATCCAGACTTCCTTTTCTAAGCAATGGAGAGGAATTAGAGCTTTGAGGGCAGGGAGGCAATGTGTTCTGTGCTTTAGAAAGATTGCTGGGTGGCAGCGCGCAGAGGGGACAGGAGAGGAGGTGAGGCCGGCAGAGAGCACAGTTAGAGGAGCTTACTGTGGGTCTGAACTGGGTAGAAATCTTGGCAAGGGGGAGGGAGGTGGGTTTGATGAAACTGAGAAGTTAGACCAGATGCGATGGAGGGGCTGGTTAAATGTGGGAGCTGTGTAGTAGGGAACTGATGGCTCATCCAATATCCATTCTCTTCTTTCTTGCCAACAGAAGCTCAGTTTTGTTCAGGGCAGCAATGTGCCTTGTGATTGCGCGCCTTCCCAGGTATCTGGCAGTGGGAGGTGCAAGGCAACTAGTTGTGTAACCCAGTTGTGCCAAAGCGACATAAACAGAAGTCTATCAGACAAAGCTATTGTTTCCCACATAAAAAGGAACAAACTCAGGTGACACGAGCCTTTGCCCTGCATCATCTTTGCCTTGACATGTCCTGCTTGGAATGTAGCTGCAATGCTTGGAAGTAGAGTAGCATTTTTGTGACCATGAGGATGAGAGCTTCCAGGTAAAGATGGTGGAGCAGCAGGCTACAAGGGATCTGGGTTCCAGATGACTTCCTTAAGCAGGTGCCCCAGCCCCAGACTGCCTGCCCCGAGATGTCATGCTACACTATACAAACAGACACCTTCTTAGTTAAGCCACTGTCGTTTGAATTATGACACATACAGCTCAAGCAAATCTTAGGAGATACAGTGGGGATGAAGGCAATGTTAGAAATGACTTTGGAAATTCGAAGAACAGGTGGAGATTGATGCCATTAGCTGAGATTGAGAACAGGTTTGGAAGGATCAGCGTGGCAGGAAAAGAGCCTGCCATCCAGAGTCAGACTGGCCGGAGGACAAGTGGGAAATCCTTTAGCCTGCTCAGCCTCGAGTTACCCATCTGTGAAATGGGATTTTAAAGTCTAATTTTTCAAGAAGACCAGAAACAACAGATCCATCACGTAAAGCATCTGATACCCGCTTTGGGTTCCCAGTAACTTATGGATTTGATTTTGGAGTGTCAGGAAAGAGGAAGCCAGCCTTGCTGGGGATTCAAAGTAGAGAAGTTAGTACAAGAAGGTCACTGAGAACTGTGGCCTCCTTTGTGTCCCAGCCCAAAGGCCCCTCAGCTTCCCAAGGGATGAGGACGCCCCCGAACCAGTGGTGAGGCCAGCAAGGGCTCCGGAGGGGTGAGCCAGCCGGGTGGGGGGCTACTGACTGCACTCCTCTTCTCATCCAGCACGAGTACATTGTGGGTGATGTACACACCAGACACAGAGATGACTAAATACGGGGTGGCCTGATGTTTGTGGGCTCATTCTTGTTACTAAATTTCGTGCAGCCATAAAAACTCCAAGGAGCAAACAAACACAGCTGACCCGTAATGTGTTTATAATGGTTGTTAAGAAGGGAGGGGACTTTTATTCAGGCACTCCAAATGGTGACTCAGCTCTCCTTCACCCCCTCCACACACAGACGGCTCACTGGAAACTGGAAGAATGTGGGCAGCAAACACCTGAGAGCCAATATCTTGCCGGACCCTGACCTCAGGGAGTCAGAAGATTCAACGACCAGAAGGGGCATTGACGGCATCGAGGCCACTGCCCATCGGAGCTTGAGCGCCTGTCCAGTTCTCTGCCAAGCTGGTGTTCAGCTGTGTCTCGAAACCTCCTGAGATGGGGACCTCACTGCCCCCAGGACGCCCGCTTCATTAAGACTCTGAGAACTCTGGGGACAGGTGGCAGGTCTTATTTGACTCGCACTCTCAGAGCCTGGTGCAATGTCAGATTCCAGAAAGGTCCATCCTGTTCTCTCCATCCAGCACTGGCCTTGACTGAGCTTTGAGCTAAGTTCTGGGGGATCTGAGACACGTAAACTCAGTCTCTGGGCTTGAGGATCCTAGAGTCCAGAGAGGGTGGAAGGAAGTAAACAGGTGATGACAATAGAGTGTGATGGGTACCACAATGGGCTGGAGTAGGTATAAGGGTTGAGTGGGCACACGGAGGGGACACTCATCAGGCACTGTGGGGGGGGTGTGTGGTATGGCGGGGGGGGGCGGGAAGGCACGTGGGAATGAATGGTTGAAAGACCTCAGGTCAGTAGAGATTTCTCTGATTCATATCATCTACACCAGGTCCACTGGAGCCCCCAATTCTCACCCTGGGGAAATCCAACTTTTCCCAATATTTCTTGGGGATTTAAGTTCCCATGGACATCTCTGGCCCCAAGCCCCTGATTCCATGGAATTCAGTTCATGGCTCATCTCCCTGCCCCACATCCCACCTGAAGGTCTGGGAGAAGGGGCAGGGAGTGCATGGCAGACAGCCCAGCTGGGAGCCCTTCCACCATCCTCACCTTGGCACCCTCCCCACTGCACCGCCCCAAGCCCCAGCCTGCCACAGCTCGGCGCATCCACTCCTTCTGTGTTTCATAAAACACAGGAGAGAAACTTTTTCTTGGTGGAGTTAAAGAATATTTCCAATACTTAATATGCAAATCAAGTATATCTTTGTAGAAAAAAAATGCCGGGAAAGAAGACATGTCATGGGAGTTTGAGACAAGAATGACAGGCTCCTGTACCTGGGCCTGCTTCACCAATTACAGTTCTCTAAGCTCCTGGCCAGTTTCTGTGTCCAGCCCCTTCTGTGGGATGCTGTACCAGTCAGGAGGCTCTGGACAGCAAATAAAAGATATCTGAGGCAAAGAGGCTTAAACGATGAGGAAATGTATGTCTCACGTCTAGGCAGAGTGGGCTTCAGGCAAAGTTCTATCAATGTTTGATGCTCTCGTCAGGGACCCAGATTCTCTCCAGTCTCTTTACTCAGTCACCCTGAAGCTGGTCCATGGCCTGATTGCAATACGGTGGCCAGTGACGACAGGGCAATGCGCTTCCTTACAGCCACCAGGAGAAGACAGGGAAACCCTTTTTTTTTCAGTTTACTGCAGCACTTTTATTTCCTCACAATGACACATTGCTGGGGCCTGATGTTCTCACACGACAGTAGAAAACCAAAATCTGTTGTCATCCCTTAAAGAATTGAGAATTGCGTACATAAACCTTACATAAATTAAAAGAATGAATAAATGTACAGTTGTGAATTCAAACCATTTTCCAACTCAAGGCAAGTGACAAACCACGGTGCCCTGGCGGGCAAACTTCGGTAAGAAAGGAAAGCAGGTAGAACTTGGTGCTGATTTTGACCTTGTATTCAAGTTAACTCTTCCCTTGGTACATGTTTAATACCCTGTGCATATCTTTGGTTGAAACCCCTATTTACATGCGGCTCCGTCACTTCATGGCTGTGGTGAGAGAACACGTTTATGGAAGAGAAGTCCAATGGCTTGATGAGAATCTGGGAGACCACGAGTGTCTCGATCTGTGCAGGATATTAATGTGTCAGAGCTGCATATTCCAGGATTTCTCTAGAGGCTGGCAGGAGTCCTGAACCAGTTGTCATTTCTCTCTTGCCGGTCTTATAGGGTTGGGAAGGTCCGAGTCTTAGGACCTGCTTTCCTTTCAGACAGGGGGACCTTTTAACCAACCTTCTGAATCTTTCCCTTCAGTCTGATCAGGCCAACTAAGGACACGTGGCCGCCCCTGGACAGATAATAGGCACGGGGGTAGGGGCTGAGGGGAGCAGTGCTGTGGACTGATGGGCTAGATTCATCACAGCTGTGGATGGATCTGGGGAGCCCCCCTCAGGCCCACCACAAGCCCCTCCTTGAGCCCTCCTGACTCAGCTCGTCCTCCTTCTTGGCTGTGCTTTATATTTGCAAGGCTCCTACTCAGCCCTTCTTGAGTGAGGTCCCATATGAAACCCCAGCAGAAGCCAGCTGGCCCCAAACCAGGCAATCAGCGTCGCCCCTGTCACCTATATCCCTCCTGCTGGAGAGGAGACAGGCTGCTCCTTTCTCAACACTGCCCTTCATTTCACTCTTCGGTTTGGGACTTCAGTGGTTTCATAACAACTCCAGATTTCAAAAATCTAGTTATTTTTTCTAGCCTCCATACCACCCCAGGAGATTGGATGATTGGGACAGCACCACAGTGGTTTGTGGAACAGAGACGTTTCAGTAAACAGGGGTAGAGGTTATTTTTCCCATCAGGCTCCTGATTTCCTCACTGCGGAAATACAACCTGTATTGTATGAAATACAACCTACATGCAAATAAAACCTGTAATTGCCAGTCAGGGTCTCCTCGGGGAACCAGTTGTAAGGTGCTGCGGGAGCGCGGCTTCCCTTGTTTCCAGGTTCCATGCCTCGTGCAATTGACTTTGGGGGCTGGGGAGGTTTTCCAGCTAGTGAACCTGTCACATAGCTCTCAGCTAATCTGACACTGCATCCTGGGCCAGTGGCAGCTACAATCCAGGAAGCCCAAGCCCCTAAAGTGATAAGTTTTGCAGCTGCCTTCCCGAAGTTAATGTAATTACGCCTCTGCTACCATTACTCTGGATGGGAGATTAGTCTATGGGGATCTCTCTAAATGCACATTAGGCCCACAGCCTCATCTGCATGTGGACCCCTTGCAAAGATACTCATTTAAGCTTAACAGAGGGAGAAATCACAGAATACTGGAAGTGGGGGAAGTGGTACCTGGGGGGTCTGCAAGTCAAATTCTTGTAGAACCTGCATTACGGTCACTTGGGATGCTGGTCAAAAGGGACGATTCTTGGGCGTCAATACCACATTCCCCCCAAAGACATGAGTCAATGACCCAGAATCTCACCCCCAGTCTTCCCCCAGCCACACCCCTCCCACAAGCACAAGGGCTCTTATTTAGAGACGATAGGGTCACAGTAGGAGTTTATGGCACAGTCATAAAAAGTCTGGGTCTCCACATCCCTATACGACTCTAGCCAGGTCGGGAACTGGGAGCGTAATATGCTAATGTTGCATCCATATCCTTCTACTTATGGGGCTGCTTTGTGGAGTGGTACAGATGCTGCCCTGCCCAAGGGCGTCTAGTCAAAGGGGTGAGCAGACTTCTCTTTCTGTTCCCCAAGCCATGCCCTCTGGCCTGGGCCCACTGCTGGAAGAAGCTCTGTCTTTTTTTTTTTTTTTTAACAATATGTGTTAGAGTCAAGTATACAGTAAAGTGATTCTGTTATACATGTATATATATATATATATATTCTTTTTCAGATTCTTCTCCATTATAGTTACTACAAGATATTGACTATGGTTTCCTGTACTATACAGTAGGTCCTTGTTGTTTATCTATTTTATATATATATATATATATATATATATATATATATATATATATATATATATATAGTGTATATCTATTAGTCACAAACTCCTAATTTATCCCTCCTCCTCTTCCCTTTCCCCTTTGGCAAACATAAATTTTCTATGTCTGTGAGTCTGTTTCTATTTTGTAAATAAGCTCATTTGTATCATTTTTATTAGTTTCCACCTGACAGTGATATCCTACGATATTTATCTTTCTCTGTCTGACTTACTTATCATGATAATCTCTAGGTCCACCTATGCAAATGGTATTATTTCATTCTTTTTATGGCTGAGTAATATTCCATTGTATATATATACCACATCTTCTTTATCCATTCATCTGCTGATGGACATTTAGGTTGCTTTCATATCTTGGCTTGTAAATAGTGCTGCCATGAACATTGGGGTGCATGTATCTTTTTGAACTAGAGTTTTCATCTTTTCTGGATATATGCCCAGGAATGGAATTGCTGGATCATATGGTAACTCTATTTTTAGTTTTTTAAGAAACCTCTGTAATGTTCTCCATAGTGGCTGCACCAATTTATATTCCCACCAATATCGTAGGAGGGTTCCCTTTTCTCCACACCCTCTCCAGAAGCTCTGTCTTTTTTTTCATACTTCTTTTCTCCCCCTATTTTTACCATTCAGTTCTTATATTCTATATTCGAATTTATTGTTTTATTTTTATGTTGTTTAGACACACTGTGTATGCAGTTCTTTTTGAATTTAGATAAAATTGAGACAGTGAAGTGTGCAGATCTTAAATGTACTGTGTGATGGGTTTTGACAAATGTTAATGCCCATGGAACCAACTCCCAATCAAGAAAATAAATATGTCCATTTCCACAGAAAATTCCCTCATGGCCCCTGCTAGTCAATCTCTACTTCCCAAAGGCGACCACTGTTTGGATTTATATCACCACAGAACACAATTGTTTGGCCTGTTCACAACTTCATATAAAAGGAATCCCATGTGGTCTTTTTGTGTGGCTTCTTTTGTTCAGTATAACGTCTATGAGAATTGCACACATTGTTGTCTGTATTGGTGTCATTTTCTATTGCTGTGCTGCATTCCCTTGTAAGAATATTAGACTATTTACCCACTCACCTGTTGAGAGACATTTGATTTGTTTCCAATGTGGGGATATTTTAAATAAACCTACTGTAAATATTCTTGTATAGGAGTTTTTGTGGGCATATACTTTCATTCTTTTCCTTGGGTAAATATCTAGGAGCAGAATTCTTGGTCATTCCATAGAAGTTGAACTTTACAGGAAACTGTATGAGTGTATACAGTGGTAGTTTACACCGTATGAGTGTATAAAGTATAAGTGTAAGCTCTATAAGAAGATGAGAGCTTCGGGTGTTCTATCTGCTCACCAACATTTGCCATTATTCGATTTTTAAACTTTCAGCTCCTCAAGTGGTACGCAGTGGGATCTCATTGTGGTTTTCAGTTCATTTTCTTAGGGACTAATAACGTTGAAGACTTTGTCATGTGCTTATTGCTCTTTGTATATCTTGTTTTGTGAAATGTCTCTTTAAACCTTTTGCTCAATTTTTATTGTGTTGTTTGTCTTTTCGTAATTGAGGTGCAGGAGTTAAAAAATATGTCCTGGATACCAGCTGTTCTTCAGATATACGTTTCGTAGGTATCTTCTCCCAGTCTTTGGCTTACTTATTCATTTTCTAAAATATAATACCTTTTGACCAGCAGATGGCTTTGATTTTGGTCAAGTCTAACTTTTCAAAAAATTTTTAGTGCTTATTGCTTTCTCTGTCCCACGTAGGAAACTTTTCCCTTCCGCAAGCCATGAAGATATGTTCCTATATTTGTTTTCAGAATTTTTATTTCAGCCTTTATGTTTAGGCATACGATTCATCCTAAATTAATTTTGCTTAATGATCTCGGTTCATTTTTACCCCATGTCATTATATGTTCTACAATTTACTGAAAAGACTTTTCTTTCCCCATTGGATTGCTTTAGCACCTTATAAAAAATCAAATAACCTACCTAAGTGAGAATTTTTTTCTGGGCTCTTTATTCTGTTCTACTGATCTATTTGTTGATCTTTATGTCAGTACCATATTGTCTTGATAGATGTAGCTTTATGGTAAGTCTCAAGGTCTGAAGTTAGAAAGTGCAAGTCCTTCAACTTTTTTTGTTTCTTTTTAGAATTGCTTTCTATATTCTAGGTTCTTGTCTTCCCATCCAAATTTCAGAAGTATACTGTCAATTTCTGGAACTAAAAAAAAAAGACTGCTAGCAGTTAATTTGATTGGGATTGCAGTAAATCCATACATCAATTAAAAGGGAATTGACATCTATAAAACATTCAGTCTTGAATCCATGAACATAGTATAGCTCTCTGTTTATTTATATCTTTTATTTCTCTCAACATTGTTTTCCAGTTATCAGTATGTAGGTCCTGCATATCTTTTTCACATTTATTCCCAGGTATTTAACTGTTTTTGATATTGTAAATGCCATTGCTATTTAAAATTTAAATTTCATATTGTTTGCTGCTAACATATAAATATGATTGATTTTTATAAACCTAGTATTTTATGACCTTGCAAAATTCACTTATTAATTTAATAGTTATTTTGTAGCTTTTAAAGCATTTTATATGTAAACAATTATGTCACCTGCAAGAGTTTTATGCCTTCATTTCCTACCTTTATGGCTTTGATTTTTGTTGTCTATTTCCTGGCTAAAACCTAGTACAATATTGAATAGAAGTGATGAGAGCATGTATCCTTGCCTTGTTCCTGATATTAAGGGAAAAGCATTACATACTTCATCATTAAGTATAATTCTAGCTGTAGCTTTTCCATAACTGCCCTTTCCTTCAATTTCTGTTTTTCCAAGACTTTTATTATAAATGAGTGTTGAATTTTCGCAAATGTAATTTTTTGTATCTATAAAAATTATCACGTGTTTTCCCTCTTTGTCTTTTTTTTTTTTTTTGCGGTACGCGGGCCTCTCACCGTTGTGGCCTCTCCCGTTGTGGAGCACAGGCTCCGGACGCGCAGGCTCAGCGGCCATGGCTCACGGGCCCAGCCGATCTGCGGCATGTGGGATCTTCGCGGACCGAGGCACGAACCCGTGTCCCCTGCATCGGCAGACGGACTCTCAACCACTGCGCCACCAGGGAAGAAGCCCTTTCCCTCTTTGTCTTAATATGACAATTTACATTGTTTGATTCTCAAAGCATCAGCCAAGTTTGCATTCCTGCAATGAAACCCATTTAGTCATGATGCATTATTCCTTTTATTTAGTACTGGATTTTGTATGATAGTATTTTGTTAAGATTTTTCATGTTTATATTCATGAGGTGTATTTAATCTGTAAGTTCTTTTTTATGTAATGTCTTTGTCAAGTTGTGGCTATAGGGTTATGCTGGCTGATTATTTCTGCAGAATAACCCTTCTTTCATCCTTGATAATAATAGTTTATTTATTTTTATTTTGTAGCATCTTTATTGGAATATAATTGCTTTACAGTGGTGTGTTAGTTTCCGCTTTATAACAAAGTGAATCAGTTATACATATACATACGTCCCCATATCTCTCCCCTCTTGTGTCTCCCTCCCTCCCACCCTCCCTATCCCACCCCTCTAGGTGGTCACAAACCACTGAGCTGATCTCCCTGTGTTATGCCACTGCTTCCCACTAGCTATCTATTTTACGTTTGGTAGTGTATATATGTCCATGCCACTCTCTCACTTTGTCCCAGCTTACCTTTCCCCACCCCCATATCCTCAAGTCCATTCTCTAGTAGGTCTGCATCTTTATTCCTGTCTCGCCCCTAGGTTCTTCATGACCATTTTGTTGTTGTTGTTGTTTGGGGTTTTTTTGTTTTTTAGATTCCATATATATGTGTTAGCATATGGTATTTGTTTTTCTCTTTCTGACTTACTTCACTCCGTATGACAGATTCTAGGTCCATCCACCTCACTACAAATAACTCAATTTCGTTTCTTTTTATGGCTGAGTAATATTCCATTGCATATATGTGCCACATCTTCTTTATCTATTCATCTGTCGATGGACACCTAGGTTGCTTCCATGTCCTGGCTATTGTAAATAGAGCTGCAATGAACATTGTGGTACACGTATCTTTTTTAATTATGGTTTTCTCAGGGTATATGCCCAGTAGTGGGATTGCTGGGTCGTAGGGTAGTTCTACTTTTAGCTTTTTAAGGAACCTCCATACTGTTCTCCACAGTGGCTGTATCAATTCACATTCCCACCAGCAGTGCAGCAGGGTTCCCTTTTCTCCACACTCTCTCCAGCATTTATTGTTTGTACATTTTTTAACGATGGCCATTCTGAATGGTGTGAGATGATACCTCATTGTAGTTTTGATTTGCATTTCTCTAATGATTAGTGATGTCGAGCATCTTTTCATGTATTTGTTGCCCAGCTGTAAGTCTTCTTTGGAGAAATGTCTATTTAGGTCTTCTGCCCATTTTTGGATCAGGTTGTTTGTTTTTTTTTTTTTTTTTTTTTTTTTTTATTTATTTTTTTTAAGGGTTGTTTGTTTTTGTGATATTGAGCAGCAAGAGCTGTTTGTATATTTTGGAGATTAATCCTTTGTCAGTTGCTTCATTTGCAAATATTTTCTCCCATTCTGAGGGTTGTCTTTTCGTTTTGTTTATCAGTTGTTGAGGGAAGGATATTGTAAGCAGCTCTTTGCAGGAAACCCCTTTTCTTGACAATTTAAGCAAAGCTATGCTGTAACTAACTTTTAAACCACGTGCCTCTATGCTCTACTCATCTTGGGCCCTAACACACCTTTCAAATTTTTTTTTCTTTTCTTCTTTTTTTAAGTTTATTTTTTATTGAAGTATAGTTGAATTACAATATCGTGTTAATTACTGCTGTACGGCAAAGTGACTCAGTTATACGTATACATACATACTTTTTCATATTCTTTTCCGTTATGGTTTATCACAGGATACTGAATATAGTTTCCTGTGCTATACAGTAGGACCTTGTTGTTTACACCTTTCAAATCTTTTTTTTTTTTTTTTTTTTTTGCGGTACGCGGGCCTCTCACTGTTGTGGCCTCTCCCCTTGTGGAGCACAGGCTCTGGACGTGCAGGCTCAGCGGCCAGGGCTCACGGGCCCAGCCGCTCTGCGGCATGTGGGATCTTCCCGGACCGGGGCACGAACCAGTGTCGCCTGCATCGGCAGGCGGATTCTCAACCACTGCGCCACCTGGGAAGCCCCTTTTCAAATCTTTTGATCACACAGTACCTTGCCTAACCTGTTGGTTTTTTCCATAGATCAAAAAGTAGAAATGAAGAGTGAGTAATTAACAGATGACCAGATCTCTTCCCTAGCTTCCTCTTCAGTAATCTCATGAACAAACTGTGTGAACTAACTGTGTAAACAAGATAGCATCTAAAGAAGTCGTCGAGTCTGCACACAGTGGGGGGATGGCTATGAGTCTCATCTCCATCTCAATGACATTACTTCCCCCTTTCCTTTTAAAACTTTCATGGCCGAACAGAATCTTGGGAGTCGGTTTTCAGGGAAACGGAGTCCACCTTCTCCCGGCTTTCTGATTAAAAGCAGTGCTTTCTTTTCTACCAAAACCAGCCTCTCGAGTATTGATTTTCGAGTGGCGAGCAAAAGACCTAAGTTTGGTAACAGATTTTTCGCCTTTTGTAGATTACAGCCAGAGTTCCCTTCCCAAAACATGCTTTAAATCACAATACCCTTCTATTCAAAAACTGGCAAAGGGTGCCCAGGGTGTGCAGCTACACCAAACCCGACAGCATGCACGGCTTTCCAGGCCCTCCAGGCTCCATCCCTGCCTGCTTCTCCAGCCTCACCTTTCACCTTGCAGCGTGATCAGGGTGTTCATGAAGGGTCTCGTGCATGAATGAACATGCGGAGGAGCATGGCAAGTGTCAGAGAGCAGAACTTACTCTCTCAGGCTTCCCTGGAGCATGACAAGCCACACCTCAGCCATCCCAAGAGCTTCAGTTGTGTTGGCCCTTTGAAAGCCCCTCGCTGGAACAGCAGCTTAAGAGCATCCCTTAGCAACTGGTAGTTTTCAACAGGTAAAAACATGCTCACGGTGTGTGTCAACCTTTGGTTTCTGGTTATTTGTCAAGCTGAAATAGACAGTGAAAAGGAAGCAATGTACCACCATGATATCACATAGGGCATGGGCTGCTCTCCAGTTTCTGAAGAGGAAGTTGAGATTTTCTTTATACAAGTGATACAAGTTGCAGAACAGGTGAGTGGATACAGGAGAGGCCTCTTTGAAGACCAGTAAAGTGGCCGTCAACAGTTAAGTAGAGTTGATTTCTTCTGGCATTGCCAAACTTTGGAGTTTCTCCTGTAGGGCCTCCAGACTCCAGCCCTTGGGCACTGGTTCCGGCAGCTCCTTCAGTGGAGGATGCCATGTCCCTTCTTCCTCACCTTTTGGAATTGAGCTCATCAGTCAAAGCCCTGCTTCAATGCCTCCTCCTCCATAAAGCCTTCCTTGATTTTCTTCTCAGAGTTGCTTCCCCTGCCCCATGAGAGTTTGCTCATATCCTATTTTAGTGTAAAGTAATGGAAGTAAACAGAGGCTTGGAAACAGACTCAAGTTTTTGTCCTGGGTCTGCCACATGTTCGCTTTAAGATGCTGGCCCAATTACCTAACATTTCTAAGCCTCTGTTTTTCTCATCTGTAAAGTGAATAATTGGAACTGCCTCATAAGTTGTTGTAGGATTAAATGAGGTTATACCTGTAAAGTACCGCAGCACTAACATGTAACAGGCACTCAACTTATGTGAGGTATGTTGATGATAGGGTGACGATGATCTTGATTACTTGGTTGATTCTGTCTTGAATTACAGGTTCTTTTCACCCGTCTCCTCTACTGAACTATATAACCTCCTAGAAGAAGGAAATTTTGTTTTGTTTTCTGTATCTCAAACATCTATTGTACCCCTAGACCCTAGTAAGCACTCAGCAAATGTCTTTTTAAAATGCAAAATGAGATGAAGCAGACTCTAAAACTGAAACATGAAAACACATTTCTATCACAATATTTGTAAAGGACGCACAATTTCTGGACTCAGCCAGAAGGGTAAGCATTCTATCAGAGAAACATTTTTGCAGATTTGTTGAATGTGTTTACCTGAGCTGCAGCATGCCAGGGGAAACGTGAGGTCAGACGTACTTCTGACTTGTATTTTGGAATTCTTGTTGGCATTTTGCCCTTGTTGAGTTCCTGTGGTTGTAGCTACAGGATGCAGGGTGGGGTCACCTGGGAGTTGTTAACCCTGTTTTGGAAGCTGGCACTGCCCTGCTTGTTAAACACTTCCCTCCTCCACACACTAGGTGATGGGCAGGGAAGGGACCGAGGGATGGTCCAAGGCCAATCTCACACATCACCCATTAATGTATTGGTCCAGAGGGAATGGGCTGGCGTGTGTTTTCCCATTCTTGGCACACAGAAGTGTTTGTTCTGCCATGTCCAAGGCAGCTGCAGGCCTTAAACAATGGTGAATGATATATTTGGTAAAGTTTATTTGAGTTCCAAAGGGTTGCTAAGCATATTAAGTAGCTGTCCTCCTTTTTCAAACCCAACCAGTGGTTCCGCATTTATCCAGGAGGAATTTCACTTAGTTTCCGTGAATTTTTCAAGGTGTGTTTTATCTCTCCCTTCAATCTCCCTAGCCTTTGGAAAATGATCACTGTGCCTCTCAACCTTCTAGCCATGGGTGGTCAATGTTACGAATATCTTAAGAATTAAATTTAAAAATTCTATACATTAAAATATTTAAAGATTAATCACAAATGAGTCTTAATCCATTCTGTAATAGAATCATAGTTCTTTTTGCTCTGATCCACCGTGTCGATGTCATGTCTAAATTGGCAAGATGTCCTACCTAAATGTACTGCAGTGTGTGGGTTAATCTTTGGGGAGAACGCTGTTACACCACAGTAGCAAAACATTGCTCCAAATCCCTGCGTAATATGCCCCCTTTCTAGTCTGCCTCATGGCTCTAAAAATAATCATGAACTAAACAAGTTCTTCCCTTGGAGGATGAGTCTTCAGTAGAAATCCAAACAGAGTCATGAAATACTTGTTTCCCCAGAATGAATCGGACACAGGCCAGGAGTTGGTAGATGCCCTGTCAAGCTATGAAATATATTTTGTATGTTTTTTTTTTTAAACAAAATTGCTTGTAATTTGTATGTTATTTCATAGTGTTTTCCTTGCACTTACAAGATATTATGAGTATTTTCTTATGTCATCAAATAGTTTCCTCCACCATCATTTTTAATGATTGCAGAGTATTTCATTGAATGATTGTCCCATTGTTTATTTCCCTAAAATATTATTGTTGGATGCTTGGAATAATTATATCTTAAGATAATTTATTAATTCATTTGTCAAATATCCAGCAGGCATCAAACACATGCCAGGCCTTCTAGGGATAAATAAGACACAGTCCTGGTCCTTAAGAAGCTCCCATTCTGGGGGAAAGATCTTATGATAAACTGTGCTAGAGGAAGAATTCTACTCACAGAATAATGGACGTGGCACAGGCCACAGGCCAGACTTCTCTAATGGGTGGGGACTGTCCCTAAAGCCTGCTATCCTCTCTCACTCCAAAGTGCTCGGGCCCTGAGCTCCACCTGTCAGAGGTGGGAGGCTTACCTTGGGCCAGGTGCCAGCAGTCTCCTCTCCTTTCCACCTTCTGCTAGGAGAATGGGTATCAACCCTTCTGCATGCTAGTCTCAGCTGGTAGATTTTTTAAAAAGCCAATGCCCAGGCTGAGCAATAATAACGAGGAATGGGGCTTGAGTGGTGGTGTGCTGATAAATATTGAACCATCATCTCTCAAGAAAGTATGCATATTTACACATAAAGTATGCTTATTATAAATTTTACCAGTACAAAAGATGTTTAGGACACAACTTACAAATAATTTAAAATATGCAACACTCCTTCTTGTAAATTCCATACTAACAGTTGATTCTTACAGAAAGATCTTGCCAAACCAGAGTCAACCTCTGGTTTGCGAATGACAAAGGAATATAGTTTTCCCATGAACGTTGGTTTATATTTTCATTTATGTTAATGTAAGCAGCTTCTGGCAGGAAAGAGCTCTCTGCAGGAGGCACCCTTCTGTCTTAACCTTAAACCAGGCATCCCCATGCTCTACTCATCTCCAGCCCAAGCACACCTTTCCCTTCTTTTAGCCACACAATACTTGGCCTAACTTTTCAGTTCTTTCCATAGATCAAAGAAGTAGAAATGAAGAATAAGTAATTAACTGAGGACCAGATATCTTTCCTAGCTTCCCCTTCAGTAATCTCACGAACAGACTGTGTGAACAAGACGGCATCTAAAGGATCACAAGTCAACAAGCCCGCACGTACGCCTGCACGCAGTGGGGGATGGCGACAACCCTGACCCCTCATCTCAATGATTAACTGAGATTGCTTCTCTTTTTCCCCTAAAAACTTTCATGGCTGAGCAGATTCTTCAGAGGTGGTTGATCCATCATCTCCCCAGATTGCCAGCATTCTGATTAAAGGCACCTTTCCTTTGCTACCAACATTTGTGAGTACTGATTTTGTAGGTGGTGAGCAGCAACACCCAATTCATTCAATAACATTAATAAGTACGATGAGGGGCTTCCCTGGTGGCACAGTGGTTGACAGTCCGCCTGCCAATGCAGGGGACATGGGTTCGAGCCCTGGTCTGGGAAGATCCCACATGCCGCAGAGCAGCTGGGCCCGTGAGCCACAACTACTGAGCCTGCACGTCTGGAGGCTGTGCTCCACAACAGCAGAGGCCGCGATAGTGAGAGGCCCGCGCACTGCGATGAAGAGTGGCTCCCGCTCGCCGCAACTAGAGAAAGCCCTCGCACAGAGACGAAGACCCAACACAGCCAAAATTAAATTAATTAATTAATTAAATTAAAAAAAATAATAGGGCTTCCCTGGTGGCGCAGTGGTTGAGAGTCCGCCTGCCGATGCAGGGTACGCGGGCTCGTGCCCCGGTCCGGGAGGATCCCGCGTGCCGCGGAGCGGCTGGGCCCGTGAGCCGTGGCCGCTGGGCCTGCGCGTCCGGAGCCTGTGCTCCACAACGGGAGAGGCCACAGCAGTGAGAGGCCCGCGTACCGCAAAAAAAAAAAAAAAATAATAAGTACGATGAAAGTGAACCAACCAAAAAGTGTGACACGGGCAACTTCTGCTGGATTGGATGACGGTTGTTGAATACTGGAAGAATATTTTCTCCCCTTTTTCGAGTACGATTCATAATACGACAGCTACAAAAAATGGTACTTTTTGTAGTTTAATCTGCACTATTTACATTTTCTCCATCAATTTCTTGAGTGTAGGAGTTCAGTGTAGAAACAAATCAAGCTCTGATTTGTAGTATTTGCTGATTCCTATGGTGTAGATTCTCCTGTGGCCAATTTCGAACCACTGATGTGACATCACTACGTGCAGAGCTGGAAGGAGGTATGCAGCAATGCCTCATTGTATAGAATTTCCATGGCAATGATAAAATAGACCGAAGGGCCTCAGAAACATAGGTAATAGTAAAATGTAGTAGAGTAATTAGGAAATCGTGGCTTTTGAGTCTTTTCTACCATTAAAAAATGTAATTTACTTAATTATAAGCTTACATAGCTTAATGTTTGATTATATCCTGCAACACTTGTGAAAATTTAATAACCAGCTGTCATAGGCCAGTAAAAGCTAGTCATCATGTACCACTGGGTGGAAGCCCAGGCAGAGGGATTTTTTCCTAAGCTTCCCAAGTGATTTTGATATCTAGCCATTGTTGAGAACCACTACCCAGGGCAGACGTCTCCAAACTTTTTTGCTGGTTGTTGGGAAGGGGAAATTTTCCCCATTACCTCCCTTGAGTTCCTGTGGCTGGACCAATAATAAAACTGACAACAGACAGATTAACAGGACAAAAAGAAATAAATTTTAATTTGTGCGCATGGAGGTCTCACAGAAATGGTACCTAGGAAGTGGCCAAAGCTTTTATACTTTTTTAGACAAAGAAACAATAAATGTGTGAGGAATTGACAAGACAAAGAAACTTAGGCTTTGGCTGCTTAATTAGTGATGAATCTAAATAGAGTTGTCTTGGGGGAGTCAATGAAAGAAGTAACAAGGTTTGTTTATACGGGCTTCTCAGCTCCAAATTTCCTGTCTCTGGTGATAAGGGTGCAGGTGATGTAATTCTCTCTGAGCATGGGCATTAAGCGCTAGAAAAAGCCCTCTGAGTTACCATTACGATTATCACCGGTTCACAACTGATTCAGGAACAGAACATTTTGGCAAATTACATTCGTTATTAAACAAAAAAGTAAAATGTTATTGGAAATGCATCTCCACGTATAGAGATGTATAGAGATTTCTCTCTCTGTTAGTTCATGCTCATGAGTGTCTATTATTACAAGAATGCAGCAGGGGCCAGCATCAGTTCTATTTCTATTTTCCACTTTTATAGATGTAAGTTCTGAGAAGGATTTCTCACATAAACAAGTAGGTGGGAATAGGAGAGGGTTTGCTTCAGACTTTACCCAATTCTTCGATTTGTTAAAGAGAAAAGCCACAGGCCCCAAATGGCCACTTGTTCTAAAGCCCATGATACTGATGCTGAAAACTCAACCTCTCTGCACCAGGGCCAAATCAAATCTTGGAGACAAAGTTTTGGGCGAAGTAGAAAAGAATAGCTTTATTGCTTTGCAGGCAAAGGGAGACACAGCGGGCTCATATCCCTCAAAACGGTGTGTCCCAACCCAGGGGGATCTGGTGAGGAGTTTTATAGCAATGGTTCAAGGGTGGAGTTGCTGATAAGGATCGGGGTGTGTGCAGGGCCTGAGCTCCTTTAATCTGGCCTCACGTGGTCTCCTGATGAGCTTCTCTGGTTCTCCAGAAATGAAGAATGCTTCATCAAGTACTTAAAATCTTCCATTTGCTGGGGGTTTTAGTTCTGTAGATGAGCTCAAAGATACTGTTATATGTATCCCTTTAGGCAGAACCAGGACCCTGCCCCAAGGCTGCACTATTGTTTCTTGACTGTTCCTCCCTTGTCTCTGCATAACCTCCCTTCCCTGACTAGCAACTGTTTGAACCTGCCCTTTGGAACTCAGGGAAGGTCAAGAGATGGGGGACACAGAAAGGCTTTTGTGCCCAGGAGCTCCATAGGGTCTGCTCAGTTTCAATACCAAACCCAGATTTAATACCTGACCTAATTGCAGTTTCAACCTTCTCCTAGAATGTAGTCTTAATTGGCCAGTCCAGAATTTTCTGGTCAGCTCTGATGAAGCTATCTGTCACAGGAGCCCTCTCTTCCTCCCAAAGGAAAAAGAGGTAATCTGCGTGGTAGACCCTCACCCTTCCCCCAAAAGAAGGTGACCAGGTCTGAGACAGTCTTTTGTTAATAACTTCTTTGCCCCGTCCATCTTCTATGCAAACCCTCCATTTTGTACAGCTCCTGAAACACCTCTCCGGTTGCTAGGTAGGGTGTTCCCTGATCTGTGAATCATTGAATAAAGCCAAATCGAGCCAATTTACTTGGTTGAATTTTTGGTTTTTAACAGATTGTTTTCCAAGTTGTGTGCCAAAATTCCCATAATTATCTCTCATCAAAAATGATTTTAATACTCTATCAGAACAATTATTAGGTCCATCTTCAATTTAGTTGGAAGAATGGAAACCCTCTGACTAACACAAAGGGTATTTAGACGTGGGTATTTCTAACTGTCCCCTTGTTTCGCATTCTGAGGTCTTTTACACCCCAAGTGTTGACTGAAAAAAAAAAAAGCACAACCTAAAAGTTGAGCATTATGCTTTACTTGGCAGACAAAATTGAGGACATGAGCCCGGGACACAGCCTCTCAGATAGCTCTGAGGGACTGCTCTGAAGAGGTCAGCGGGGAGCCAGGATATGTAGGAGTTTTTGCCGCAAAGACCAGGCAGTCAGAACATCAAAAGATGACTGTTAATTAAAGAAAACCAGACATCTCAAGTTAAGGAATTCAGCGCTTTTCTTTGTATGGGAAGTTGCAAGAGTCTGGGCTCATTGAAAGCATTCCTTTGAAATGTACCCCAGCTCTCTGGGGCCAGAATCCTCTGCTTTCTCATCCCAAGTCTCTAGTCAGGGTGCATCGTTGGAGAGTGGCTGCAGTGGCTGACTGCTAGATGGTGGGCATCCTGTCTCCATCCTGAGTTTCCTCAGGGCTCACCGTGGGGGATGGCTGTAAAGAGATGGCTTGATGGCTGCCACATCTTTGTTCATGGATATGGCAGGCGACAATTTTTCATTGACGCAAGGAATTCACCACAGAAAAGGGGTGAGAGGTCTGCCTGCCCTCAGTGAGGTGGGAGAAGGCTGGAGGAGAGAGGAGGAAGCTGCCTGCCTCTTGGACTGCAGGCTGGGCTCTGGGGCAGATGGGCTTTAAGTAAGAGTCAGCTGGAAATGGAGGATCTGGAGATTCATTCCCATAAATGACGCACGTCTCAAAATCCTTTTGGTGAGTCTTCCTGTGCCCCGACGGGCATGTGTGGCTCTCTTTGAAGAGCATTGCTCTAGACTCTCCTAGAGAAACCAGGGGAGGCCCCCTGGAGCTCCCCAAACCCAGCCACAGCTGTGCCCTGTGGTGCCAAGGATGCAATGGTGCCTGCAGCTGGGGCGGGGATGGGCTGGCTGATGCTGCAGCATCTTCTGGGAGGACATTAGAGCTACAGCTCTGCCCCCATGACCATGGCTTCCTGGACCATTTTCCATGGAAGGCAAGAAAACTCTGCTTCTAGCAGGAGCCGGAGCCATCAGGTCCCTGCACCTCAGTTTTCCAATTTGAAAATGGAATTTGCAACACCAGCTTCCCAGAGTTGTTGTGGG
This sequence comes from Phocoena phocoena, assembly GCF_963924675.1. Lineage (NCBI taxonomy): Eukaryota > Metazoa > Chordata > Mammalia > Artiodactyla > Phocoenidae > Phocoena > Phocoena phocoena. The sequence continues at coordinate 8,321,648 of NC_089220.1, forward strand.
ATGAAATGAGGCAAAGAATAACGAATGCTTTGGAAGCATCAAGCATGAAAGAGCTCAGGGAAGCGGTTCTTCCCTCGACAGAGCCCAGGAGCAGTGAGGATCTAGGGTCAGTGGGGCAAGAGGCTCCACAGTTGTAGGAACTTGCTCTGCACTCTTCAGAAAAATTACCCCAAACTTGAAAGTAAGGTAAGTTGTGGGGTTCGGCAGGTCTTTTCAACATCTTCCTGGGGCCTCGATTAATAGGCTCGCCCAAGAAGAGCATACCTGTCTTCGACTTGGCTAGCGCATGTACCGTTTGTGAAGTTACACACAGGTTTGTAGATTTCTGTCTGGCAGAAATGCCAATTTTTTGGTTCAGTAGAAAAGATAACTCCAAAGATCATGCCTTTATTGACATGGATCAGTTTTGTATCTAGTCCAGCAATTTTATTCTTATTCTAACTTAAATATATATATATATTTATATATATTTAAATTATCCAGTCCCTCAAATGCTCCTTGAATCTGTTCTATTCCTTTAGTGGTTACCTCATTAATGAGCTGAAAGTTTCACGTGTTCATTCTATATATTTTTTCATTCTACGTGAGAACCATGTTTTAAACTTCTTGACAGTTACACTTAGTGCTCAGGACTGGTTATATATAGAGATCATTTATATATATAATTTCCTTGGATCTTGTTTAATTCTCTTGATAACCTTGGAAATAGACATTATCATCCCCATTCTACAGTTGAAGAAATGGAGGCTTGCAGAGGCAATGGTGCTTGACCAAGCTGTCCCAGATGGTGAGAAGTAAAGGATGGATAGTGTGAGGGGGATGTGAAAACTAAACTTTTAAGGTCTTGGGGTCCTTTATTTACTTTTGGCTGAAAACAGGTGAATTTTTAATGCCAAACTCATGTCCCTCCCCCTCCACCCTACCATCCCCCCAGCCTGCCAGGCCCCAGGCTGTGTGAACTTGCCCTTCTCTGAGCTCCTCTGATTCTAGCTGTGGGATTAGTCCACCTACAGTCCTGCAAACTATTCCTCAGACCAGACCAGTGACGCAGTGGCCCCTGAGGTTGACTCGCAGGCTCCAGAGCCCCCTTGAGTCTAATTCCTAGGGACTGAGCCTTTAGGTGCACCAAATTACCTAGGAGGAGGTGAGGACCCCCTCTATGAGGTCCACCACAATCCAGAATCCCCTCGTCTCCAACATCACAGGTGGCTGCCTGGCCTGGCAGGGAGGACTGAGCTCCTGAGCAGTGAGGGCTCCCTAGCCCGCCCGTAGCCACTGCTCCCACTAGGGGGGCCCATCAGCCCTGGGGACCAGGGGCAACCAGAGTCCCTGATGGCACAAGTGGCAGAAATCTCCCTTTCCAACCAGGGATTGAGGTGTGTGTGTGTGTGTGTGTGTGTGTGTGTGTGTGTGTGTGTTCATTTTTGACCAGTGATTAAGTGGAAACAAGTTGACAATCCACAGTATTTTCCTTCCCAACCCTCATTTTCCAGGTTTACTTTTAGACCATTGTCCTGGTTAGAGAAGACCCGAGAAGGATCCAGTAGTAGCTGAGAAAGAAGAACATTCAGTATGTGGTCTCAGGACTGGTTAGGGTTTGAGAAGTAGAAAAGGTCTAATGCCTTAATCATGATGATGAGATGCTCTAACCAGCAAGATTACTTTGACAATGAAATTCATATCAAGAATAATTATAAAACTCTGATCCCTACAGAATAAATGTTATTAAATAATTAAAAATTTTTAAATGGGATTGTATGACATTTTAGATCCTGTCACCTGCTCTTTGCACTCAAGAACAAAGTATAAAGATCGTTTCATTTGATCACATTCCCTCATCTATTCATGCTGCATAATATTCCATTGTTTGCATGGTCCACAATTTATGTAATAAATCCCTATTGATGGGCATCAAGGTGGCTTCCAGTGCTTTCCCCTCACTCCTTCTGCCTCCTGACTGCCCCTGGGGCTTCCCCCCGTGGCCCTACATGGCAGGACATGCCCCTTCCTCTTGTAAGAAATAAACTCTTCTTTCAAGGCTGTTGTCTTACCATACCTGATTAAAACAAAATCCTGGGTACATTTTAAAACAACAAGGAGGCCAACTGGGCTCCGGTTAAGGACATGGGCCGCCACCCTAGCTTTTCCTCCTGGGCCTTCTGTCTGTGCCACCCATTCCCAGACATCTGCCTTTCTCTGCTGGACTGTCCAGTCTCCTCCGTGTTGGCCTGGCCAATTCCCCCAAGTCTGTCAAAGTCTAGACTATGATGCTTTGGGCTACATTTGTTCAGTTTCCAAAACACTGCTTCTGGGTGCCCTGGGATGCTTACTCTGTTGGTACTCACTTCCCATCTCTGAGAGCTTTACACAAAAACTCAGATAAGGAGAACAATGGCATTCCTCTTTAAGGCAGTAGGGAGCCTGAGTGGCCTGCACTGTCTGGAAGGAGCAGAAGAGCCGAGTTCAGTTGCAAGGGAAGTATCTTTCAGGAAGCTGACTTATTGCAAGGTTCCATAGAGGTCTTCCTTCCAACAGAGATTTCAGATGTTGAGAACACCAGACAGTGCATGGTTTCCTAAATTAGAATGTCAAAGGGCTTCCATGAGGCTTTATTTTGAAATCAATAGCCTCTGTTTCCTTTTGAGAATTTCTTGAGAGAAATTCTTTTTGTGAAATCTAGAGGGGGAAAAAAAGTGCCAGGAAAAAAATGAAAACTCAAGATGCAAAAAGATTCAGGGTTTTTCCTCAAGGAAAAAACCAGACGGTCCTCAAGTTGAGTTTCAATAGGCTCCAAAAGCCTTGTGCGCATCTGTAGACCAGGTGGCTCACATAGGAAGAGGCACAGTAGGAAAAACTAGAAAGGCGGAAACGTTTAACAGGTCCAAAATGGGGTTGGGGACCATTCTATGTTCTTTCTGGAAGCTTCATATACTTGGAGAGGGGGAGCAGTGTGCTGGAGATGGCTTGCCCAGGCTCACAACGCTGGTTATGCCTCTCTTCCCAACTCTGCGTTTAATAATGTCAGGTGGGCGGCTTGAAAGTGGCCATGGTGGGAATATTTACACCATGGCAATCAGCAATTGCTACAAACCAGGGCCTCTTTTTTTTCCCACAGAGATGGCTGTTAAGCGTTTATCAGCACATCACTGGCAACAGGTAAGGGTAGTGGGAAGGCATGTAAGAGAGAGGGAGACCCCTGAGCCAACTAAAAACGAATTGTAACCCTGGCCTGAAAGAGAGATTACTGTTGTTTGTAAATGCAGTATCAAATCGTGGGAAGAGTATGGGCTTATGAGTCAGACAGGTCTGCCTGGGTTTGGACCCAAGCTCTGCTACCTATCAGCTTGTATCCTTAGGTACATTGAGCTTCAATTTCATTTGTATGAAGAGGAGATGGCAGTGGTATCTGTCTCTTCATGGGGTGCATCTGAAAGCAGCTCTTTTGCCCCTTTCCTGTTTGCCCCTTTCTATTCCCCTCTAACCTTAAAAGAACCTAATTATAGGAATGAGATCACCAGGCAATTTACCCTAACTCCTGACTCATGCTCTCCTGAATGCACACCATGCCTTGTTTAACCTGTTGATTCTTTTCCTACATAAAAAGAAGTAAGAATGAAGCAGTTAAAAAAAATGACTAGGTTTCTATCTCCAGGAGCCCCCTTAGCAATCCTGCAGGCAGATCACACAGGCAAGATAACATCTGAAGAAAGAGTCAGCCAGTCTGCACACAATGGAGAAAGATATAAAACCTAACCTCCTTCCTTGATGATTCACTGAGATTCTTCCCCCTTTTTCACCTTTAAAAACTGTCATGGCTGGGGCTTCCCTGGTGGCGCAGTGGTTGAGAGTCCGCCTGCCGATGCAGGGGACACGGGTTCGTGCCCCTGTCCGGGAGGCCACAATAGTGAGAGGCCCGCGTACCGCAAAATAAATAAATAAATAAACTGTCATGGCTGAAGAGAATCTTCAGATTTGGTCTCTGGACATGAGTCCACCTTCTCCCCAGATTGCCAACTTTCCTGATTAAAGCATCTTTCCTTTCTACTGACACCTGCCTCTTGAATTATGGGCTCTTCAGCAGTGAGCAGCTGAACCTGAGGTTGGTAACACATCTGGTGAGCCAGGTACTTTGTACACACTCTCTATAACTCTTGCATGCCTTTAATGAATGCAGAAAAGCATTTATTCACTTAGTTGGTAAGAATTTCTCGGGTACCTGCTAGGTCCAGTGTGCTGGTCATGTGATGTCTGATAGGCCAGCAGTGCACAGGAGGTGTAGACAGACTGCCAGAGTATGCAAGACAGAGCATGACTTTGTTGTGTGATGTGAGACCCAGCCCTCAACATGGCCCTCAATGAGCCCCGCACTGGGGTTCATACCTTTGTGTGGTTCTCTCCCACACTGAGTCAGAGCTGTCCTGTGTGACCTATAGCAAGTGGCAGAAGTGATGGTAGGTCACTTCCGAGATTAGGATGTAGAAGCCCGTGGTCTTGGCCTGGGGCCCTCTCTCTCTCTTGAGTCTTTCACTTCGAGGGAAGCCAGCTGCCATGCTGTGAGCAGCCCTGTGTCGAGGCCCATGTAGTGGGGTGCTGAGGCATTTTTCCAACAACACGGGAGCTTGGAAATGGCTTCTCCAGCCCAGTCGAGGCTTCCAATGACTGAGGCCCATTGCAGCCTCATGAGAGACCTTGAGTCAGAACCACCCAGCTAAGCCTCCTGTAGCTTCTGACTCTCAGAAACTATGTGAGACAATAAATATTTATTATTTTAAGCTGTTAAACTTGGGGGTAATTTGTTATCTAGCAATAGATAACTAACACAGATAAGTCTAAAGATTTCTCACTAGAAAACGTCTATGTCATTTTATGGATGGGGAAAACAGAAGTTGAAATATAGATATACAACCATAGATGCTAGAGAGAGAAGAAGTCTTAGAAATCATCAATTCAACTGCATCATTTAAAAAGAGAAGTAAAAAGAATATTTGTTATTAACTAGGCTTACATCATCAAAAAACATTGCACCCATAAGGCCATTCCCCCATCATGTCAACTATTTGCATTTCTCCAGTCCCTTCCATGCTGGCTTTAAGCTGAATAATTACTATCTTATTTATTATCCTGGTCTGTATGCAATTTGTGGCCAATTTCTTAAAAGTTGACATGGTTTCATTTACACATTTTCATCTTTCTACATAGATACCACATTGGTCATTTAAAATGTTAGTATTCCATGGTAACAACGAGTCATGTTTCCCAGGTCTTATAGTAAACATTTTTGTTGTGTATTATAAATAACATTATGAGAAACACTGATATACATGATCTTTCCATTTCCCCTCAGTCGTTTCCTTTGTATACAGTCTTGGGAAAGAATTAATGATATACTTTCTGGCTCCTGATATATGGAGAAGGGAGTGCCAGAGGAGGTGCCTTAATTTTGTCCATCCTACACTCTGACATACTGGAGGTTCAGAGACGGGTGCCCCCTCCAGATATCTGACACATGAATGGCCTCTAGGAAAAACTCACCGTGACAGTGGGTGGAGGGCTGAGCCAGAGGAATAACAGCCACTATTTATTGACAACCTACTGTGTTCTAGGCATGTTACAGTCATGATTTCTTATCCCTACAACAACTCTTTTTTTTTTTTTTTTTTTTTTGCGGTACGCGGGCCTCTCACTGTTGTGGCCCTCCCGTTGCGGAGCACAGGCTCTGGACGCGCAGGCTCAGCGACCATGGCTCACGGGCCCAGCCGCTCCGAGGCATGTGGGATCTTCCCGGACCGGGGCACGAACCCGTGTCCCCTGCATCGGCAGGCGGACTCTCAACCACTGCGGCACCAGGGAAGCCCTACAACAACTCTTATAAGTATTGTGTGTGTGTGATACATATATATGTGATATATATGTGATACATATGTGATACATATATCCTATTTTATAGATGGAGAAAGTAAGGCCAACCAACAAGGACCTACTGTATAGCACAGGGAACTCTGCTCAATATTCTGTAATAACCTAAATGGTAAAAGAATTTGACAAAGAATAGATACATGTATATGTATAACTGAATCACTTTGCTGTACACCTGAAACTAACACAGCACTGTAAATCAACTATAATCCAATATAAAATAAAAATTTTTTAAATATTTTAAAAATTAGAAATTAAAAAAAAAAAGAAAGTAAGGCCACATAACTGGTAAGTGATCAAACCAGTAATTCAAACCCAGATCTACTGGATTCCAGCGTTCTTTTCACTACCTCGTCTTGAAATCAACTTTAATTGCTCGTTGGTGTTACATTTTGCGACTACATTGACCCCTGCCGCCTTTCAGTTGATACTACCTGGGGACACGCAGGTCACAGCATGTTACCTTCCCAAGGACCACATCAGTTTCAGCATGGCACTGACGCATGACTGCATCTATTGACTGCAAACTCATCTGCTCTGGGACCTACTAATTTCCTTCATTTCCCTGTTTAAGGCAAAGCCCTCAAATTAAATTTGACCTTTGCTCAAGGTCACCCAATGAGTTAGCTGTTCAATTCCGGCTCAGCCCCTCCCCCCATAAATTCCCTGTCCCTCCACCCGTCGTTCCCAGCCATCCAGCCTACCATTTGCATTCCAAGGAGGGGTTGAAATTAACCTTTTCTCCACCCACAGTTCTCCAGGAAAACTGGTTGAGAATCAATTTGTTGAAGCGTTTCCTCCTTTAGAAACCAAGCCAGAGTGTGACTAATTCCACTCGTCCAGGCCTTTTCTGGGAGACAAAGACAGGGACACGGACTTCTGAGGCCCTCCGCAGGCCCCAGGAAACCTGGACAGCAGCCCTGCCAACCTTTGAAGTGTCGTTTCCTCAAAGCTGGGTCTCCAGGGCAGTGGTTCCAACTTCCACCTCTGGCGAATTGAATGCCTCCGTGGGAGAATGTCTATTTGGTAGTTGTTTTCCTGCGCTCCGGGCTCGTTCCCAAAATAGGTGTTTTACTCACTGAGGGAAGGGCGTCTTCCAGAAAGGAGGATGACATCCCGGGATGGAACTGGGGAAAGGGAAGGCAGAGGGACAATTAGACCTCTGGAGCTGGTCATTAAGGGAGGTGTTGTGGACTCAGGAGTCCGTTAATCAGATTTGGGGGAGGGGAGAGGAGGGGCCCGGAGGGCCATGACTAGTTCCAACAGAGTGGCTTGAAGTAGCTGCAGAGGTTTTGTTCTGTCATGAAGAGATCCTGCAATATTTCTTCTTCTTTTTTGAAATTAAGGTGAAGTTCAAGTAATATAAAATCACCCATTTAAAAGTGTACAATATGGTGGCATTTAGTACCTTCACCCTTGTTGTGCAACCATTACCCCTACCTAGCTCCAAAACATTTTCACCACCTCAAAAGAAAATCCTGTACCCAGTGAGGAGCTATTCCGTATTCCTTTCTCCCCCAAGCCCTTGGCAACCTTTAGTATGTGTTCTGTGTCTATGGATTTACCCATTCCGGCTATTTTCTGTAAATGGAATTCTATAATATTTGACCTTTTGTGTTTGACTTTACCTAGCATAATGTTTTTAAGGTTCATCCATGTTGCAGCACGTGTCAGTACTCCATTAAAAAAAAAAAATCAAGATATAATTGACAGCCTCATTGCGGGGGGTGACCTGTGCAGTCCCATAGGGCCCTGCACTAGAAATGACCTCATGCTGGTTTAATGCTTTGTGGTGGCTGTCTTGAACTCTTAATAGTTTTATCTTTGAACTTGTGCTCTGTAAGTGAAGTCTGATAGGACCCTGGAGTGTGTGAGTAAAGGAGATACACACAGTAAGTGTGTCTGTAGTCATCTAGGATAGGGGTCCCCAGAGAAAGAGAACCAGGCATGGCTTTCCTGACAGAAGAGAAGCCATTTTTCACCTAAGCCATTTCGTGATCTGAGCCTGGCCACAGTGCTTACCCTTGAACAGGTCTCAGTAATTAATGATCTTAAGGGAACAAAAGAATGCAGAAAGAAACAACTGTTATCAGGCAAGAGGTGTAACTATAGCAAAGATACTATATCAGTTGTAATGACTCCCCATTCTGTTTCTATGGTAAAGATTAGCCTGAAACCTCAACCACCAGATCAAATGGAACCTAAAGGAGGATAAGGTTGACCTTTTCTGAACCTCACTTCAATCAACTACAGCTTGGACTCTGTCGACCACCCAAGCCCCTTCCTGAACATGTGTGTTCCCTGAGCTTAAAACTTCCCGGGACTTCCCTGGTGGCACAGTGGTTAAGAATCCACCTGCCAATGTGGGGGACACAGGTTCGAGCCCTGGTCCAGGAAGATCCCACATGCCGCGGAGCAACTAAGCCCGTGCACCACAACTACTGAGCCTGCACTCTAGAGCCTGCGAACCACAACTACTGAGCCCGTATGCCACAACTACTGAAAGGTGCGCCCCTAGAGCCCGCGCACCATGACAAAGAGTAGCCCCCGCTTGCTACAACTAGAAAAAGCCTGCATGTGGCAATGAAGACCCAATGCAGCCAAAACTAAATAAATGAATAACTAAATTTATAAAAACAAAACCAAAACTTCCCCAGTTTTGTTGCTCAGGGGGCACTGCTTTGGGAAAGATCCCCAGTGTTCTCTTTACTTGCTGCAAGTAATAAATCCTTCTTTCTCCCATGCTTTGTCTTGATTGTGTCTTTTGGTTCAACACCCACCAAGAGGCGAACCCAGTTTTCAGGTACCAGCTCCCTGTTCCTTGCACCCTATTCACACATAGTGCTCTTACACTCATGAACCATGAGAAGCACGAGTTCAGAGAGACTCAAAGTGAGTACAAGGTGAGTGTGTTACAGCTACAACTGGACGAGAGGGTGCTCTGACACCCCCACGAGGTCACACGTTCCCTTCTAATCAGAACTTGCTTCAGAAGCAGAATGTAGGGTGATGGTGTTTTAAGAAAGAGGAACCAAGGGACCCTATTGTATCCTTTCGTATTCCTGTTATTCCCCTGTATTAGACAATCAGTTAAGGTGCAAACAATGACAGAAGAAAAGGGAAAGACAGGGTACCTCATAGTTGCTTTTCCTTTCAGTCCTTCCTTACCCATCAGTGAGCCCAAAGTAAAGAGTGTAGGTAGAATGCGTGCATATCGAGAAATAAAGTGAATCGATCCCTAATGTAAACTATGAACTTTAGTTAATAGCAATGTATCAGTATTGGCTAATCAATTCTAACAGATATGAGATAGGGAAGAACCTTTGTACTGTATCACAAGTTAATCACTAAAGGGATTTTGCCTATAAACTTAAGTTATACATAATGGCCCTCTCTGAGCACCCTATCTCCCAGGTAATGAGTAAAGCTAAAATACCTTTGTTTAACACACCACTGTAAAGCAATTATACTCCAATAAAGATGTTTTAAAAAAATACCTTTGTTTAGCTCAAGGGGAAACATCCCAACCAGGCCCACCTGTGAATGACTGCAGGAAGGAAGAAATTAACACATCCCGTCCAGAGGCTGACCAGAACCAGGAAGTGTTTGACTTTACTCCCTCCCCTTTTAGTATAAAAGAAGCCTGAATTCTAACTCAGGCAAGATGGTTCTCTGGGACACGAGTCCACCTTCTTTTTGGTCTGCTGCCTTTCTGAATAAATTCGCTGTTCCTTGCCCAAGAACTCGGCTCTCGATTTATTGGACTGTTGCCTATTAATTGGCAAGCGGTATGAGCTTGGACTCAGTAACAAATATACCACATAATGTAAGATGTTAATGGTAGGAAAAACTGGGGAAGGGAGAGGAGTTTTATGGGAACTCTCTGTACTTTCTGCTCAATATTTTGTAAACCTAAAAACTGTTCTAAATAATTAATCTATTAATAAAATAAAGTGAATCACCAGAGGAAAAAAAAATGAAGTGAAAACAGTTGAGTTAGTTTTGTGTAGTGTTTCACCTGTTCTGGTAAAGAGAGAAGTACATATGTACCTACAAACTATAAAATATGAATTGTGGCTTTTCAATGATTCCATATATGAGTTCAATGTTCTTATATTTGCATTTAAGACTGGAAATGCACAGTGTAGGTGGAGGAGACAAGATGGCAGAGTAGAAAGACTCGAGCTCACCTCCTCTCACAAAAACACACTGAACAAAACTCATGTCAATAATTTAACATTTTAATTTTTCTTTACTTAGAAAAACATTAAACAGCAAGTAAAAACCACCATAACAAACCGAGACTGTGAAAGGAAATACTTTGTACTTCAGTATGTTACAAAGGCACTTTTCTGCTGGTTTTTTTTTTTCGGGGGTGGGGGTTGGAATAAGTTCTCACATTTTCATTTTGCACTAGATACTATAAATTATGTAGCCAGTCCTGAGAGTTGGCCTTGACCGAAGAGAGGTTGCTGGATTCTTTGGGCTCCAGATGACAGAATAAGGACCATTGAGCGGGAACAAAGGAGACAGATTTGGTGAGATTCCAGAAGTCCTTTGAAGAGAAGAAGTGATTCACACTGGAATGAGTTTCCAGGACTTAAATAGTGAGGTCTCTGGTTCTGGAAGATTCCAAGCAGAAATTAGAAGATATCTATAGGGAATGTAGTAGAAGAGATTTCTGACAGGAGTGCAAGTGATCTCAGACACCTTCTTTAAGGCTAACAATTCTGTGACCTTTAGGACTTTTAGTTGGGAGAGGACAGACCCAACAGTCCCTTCTCTGAAACTTCTGTGTGACAGAATAGGAAACAGACAGTTGGTCTTTAACTCTGGTTCCTGACACTAAGCTTCTAAAATCTTTGTAATTTCCTGAGTGATAGGAGTGTCTTTTGTTATCCATAACCTTACCAGACTTTATGCTAACGAGGTGACCCTTGGTGGACACTTTGTAGCTGCAGCATGGGGCTGGTTGCCAGAGGAACTAACCATGTGATTAGAGGGTTGGACCTTTCAGCCTCACCCTTGGACCTCCTGGTAGGAGAGTGGCTGGGAACTGAATTCAGTCACCCATGGCCAACGATTTCATCAGTCATGCCAACAAAATGGAATCCCCATAAAACCTTTAAATGATGGATCGAGGAGGGGAGCTTCTGAGTTGGGGAGCTCATCTACATGCTGGGAGGGTGGTGTACCCCAAACTCCACGGGGACAGAAACTCCTGTGCCCAGGGTCCTTTTAGACCTTGCCCTACATACATCTTCATGTGGGTGTTCATTTGTACCCTTTATAATATCGTTTATAATAAACAAGTAATAGTAAGGAAAGTATTTTCTGAAGTTTTGTGAGCTGTTTTAACAAACTATCAAACTTCAAAGGGAGGGGAAGTTACTGGAACCCCTCGATTTTGTAGCCAAGATGGACAGAAGTGTAGGTAACTTGTGACAGGTATCTGAAGTGGGGGCAGTCCTGTGGGACCGTGCTCTTAAACTGTGGGTCTCAGGCTGATTCTGAGTCACTGGTGTCAGAATGGAACTGAATCGTAGGACACCCAGTTGGTATCTAGAGAGGTGGAGAATTGGTTGGTGTGGGGAAGAAAACCCATACATTTGGTGTCATAAGTGTTGTAAATCGGTACAACTTTACCCAGGGATCAGATGATTCCAGAACTCGGGACTTTCCAGATTTTTCGAAAGAAAACACTGTACGTAAAACATACATTGTGTAACACCTTTAGGGGAGCTTGAGGAACCCCCTAAAATGAAACGATTGTATTTCTGGAGCCAGCCATATGATGATGGTAAATAAACCACGAAGAGACTCACGTCAGGATTTGGGAAAGGAGCGCAAGCAGGTCAGATTGTCCCACAAAATATGGGATGTCTTGGAATTCAGGGCTTTCGGACTTGAGCATTGCAGGTACGGAACTGTGGATGTGTGTGCTCTCAGAATATTTCAAAATGCCAAACAACATTTAAACAGAGGCACCTGAGACATTCTGAAATTTCATGACTGGGAGAGAGAAACCAGCACCTGTCCAAAGGTTTGGACCTGACAAAAGTACCAGGCAGGGCCTCCACTGTGTGTTTGATCCTCAAGACAACCTGATGAGGGTGGCCCATCATCCTCCTCCCTTAGCAGATGAGAAAACTGAGGCCAGCATCTCGTAGCTAGTACATGTTGGTGCCTACATGGGAATCCAAATGCCAAACTCTTTCCATAGCCTCAAACACTCCCAAGTGAATGCACGTCCGGTAGTGCTGTTATCCAGCCAGATGCCCCAGTACAGCTGGGTTGAATGCGGAACTTCTTCCTTATAAGGTGACAATTAACAGAGACCCTATATGTCCCAAGGCCTCCTGCCTTATCCTGCTGTCCCAGCTCCTCCCCTGGAAGCCTTCAGACCCTGACAGTGCAGCTACCAAAGGGCAGACTTTGGCTGGAGCAGGGGTCCTCTAGCATCCTGCTCCAGTCCTAGAGGACAGAGACTGTGCCCTATTGTAACTTCAGATTTGCCTAATCCCACCTCTTAGAGAAGCGCTAAGATCCTAATTATCCCAAGCCAGGGGCCCAGAGCCCCCGGGCATATTGCTTTCTGCCGGGAAAAATGCTCCCCTCTCGAGAAGGGTTGGGAAATTGCACAACACACCCTCGCTTAGTCCTCACTTGCCTGAACATCAAAATCATCTGGAGCTCTTTGTAAAAACACAGACTCTTGGACCCACCCCGACCTGCTACAGAATCAGAAGCTCCAGGCAGCAGCCCGGGACCGACCGTGTATCCTGCACAAACTCTCAGGCGAGTCCCATGATTGGGCAAGTTTGGGGATCACTATGCCATTCCACTGATTTTGGTAAGAAGGACTGGCTCGTTCAGATTCGGGGGTGCAACAGAAATAACTCTAATTCTCACACGTAAACAACTTTATAGACAAAAGCTCCTGACTGGCTCGTTCAGATTCGGGGGTGCAACAGAAATAACTCTAATTCTCACACGTAAACAACTTTATAGACAAAAGCTCCTGACTGGCTCGTTCAGATTCGGGGGTGCAACAGAAATAACTCTAATTCTCACACATAAACAACTTTATAGACAAAAGCTCCTGGCTCTAACGATTTCCACTTCTCTACAGGCACTTCCTCCCTTTGTCGATATATATGTTGTACATTTCCAGACTTTCGGTCCCACCCACTTCCTGCACTGGCCTGGGTGGCTACAGCCATTAGGTGGAATTCAATTGAATTCAATAATTCTATCTCTAATTGCTCTGCCTTTCCCTGTCCTATTGTTGGGATCTCAGAAACAGTGGGCTTCCCTGCTGGCATTGGACTCCAAATGTCTATTTGTTGAGCTCAATCCCAAATTGTCTTGTTTTGGCAACGATCCATCTGGTAACGTTCCTAAACACGGGGAAATTTTCCATGTGTTCTCTTGGCTGAATCTTTAGATTGCTACTCAGGAATGGGTAGCATAGTTACAGAGAGAAGGCTTCCCCCCCACCCCCCTTCTCTCCTGACGCTGTGGCCGCTCGCAAACATTGTAGCTGTGTCCATGGACACGTGCTCCTGTGTCCCAAACAGCTCTTGGTAAATAGACTGCTTGGGTTTTTATGTTCCTCTTTTTCTAAAGGATGAGGAAATGTGGGGCTAAATGGAATATTTTGGGGAAAAATTCTTAGCTCCCGATGTTGCCAAAGGAAGTGAAATTCTTTTCTGTTTAGGTCTCAGGAAATAATCTGTCACATTTGAAATCATTTCAGAAATATTTACTGCACGTAAACTTCCTGCTCTTTTCTCTTCCAGTCTGTTGATTCCATAACATTACAGAAGGAGGGAATAATGGTTTCGACAGCATGAAATACCGTTAAGTTCCTTAAAATGACGGCCCACATCTTGTTGTGGAAAAGTTTGGAACTGGAGCCTGGCAGCTTTGTCATTTCCTGGCTGTGCGACTACAGAAAAGTTACTTAACTGTTCTGAGACTTGATTTCGTTATATAAAAAGGAAATAATAACTGTGGTAGATTAACAAGTGATCACAATCTCACCCTTTGCAGTATGCTTTGCCTGTCCTCGGATCAAGAAGTGGTATCTATTTCCCATCCCTCTGAATCCGGTTGGGCCTTTTAACTTGCTTTGGCCAAGAGAACGGAGGGTGCCAGTTCCAAGTCTAGGTTCGCGAAGGCTTGTACACTTCTGCTCCTTCGTGGAACTCAGCTCAGCTGCCATGTGAGAAAATATAAGATGAGAAACATATGGAACAGAAATAAGCCACTCAGGTGGAGGCCATTCTAGATCAGCCAGCCTTCCGTCTACCCAGCCACTGAGTACAGAGGCATAAGTGAACCTGATTTCTGCAGCTAGAGGACCTTGGTCCTTGACTTCTTTGAAGAAAGAATTCCACAAAGAGACAGAGATTGTAAAGCAGGCACAGCATTTATTAGAAGCACAGTATATGTGGGAGAGCACACAAAGAAGCAGTTTACTGAGGGAAGAAGCAAGAGTCACACACTTGGAGAAGAGTGTGGGCATCCTTGCTAGTGAGGAATGTGCAACGGGGGCACACAGCATTTTGAATCTTTCCTGTGAGCCCCTAAGCGAAACCCACGGGGGAGTGTGTCAAAACCTCAATTCTGATGATATTATAATGATATGACAATGTGGCCAAGGTTACTAGAAGACAGCTTGAGACCTCCTCTGCATGGGTGTCAGGCTGGGATGTCTCCTTGACCACAGGAATAAGGAGGCTGAGGTGAGCTGCTTTGTCTTTCAGCCAATTACAGTAAGTCTCCTACATACAAACAAGTTCCATTCTGAGAGTGCATTTGTACCAGTTTGTTCGTAAGTCCAACATGGTTAGCCTAGGTACCCAACTAACACAGATGGCTACATAGTACGGTACTGTAATAGGTTTATAATACTTTTCACACAAATAATACATAGAAAACACACACAAAAATTAAAGAAAACATTTTTAATCTTACAGTAGTCCGGTACAACAGCTGGCACACGGGCTGGCATCGAGTGAACAGGCAAGAAGAGTTACTGACTGGAGGAGGTGGGAGATGGTAGAGGTAAAGGATCATCAGTCAAAGGAGACAGAGGGCCAGCTGCAATTTCACTCACGCCTGACGTTGATGGCACAGGTTCTGGTTCCTTGCTGGAACCAGATGCACGTTCACATCTTTGAAAGTTCGCAACTTGAAGGTTCATATTTAGGGGACTTAAATGTATCAGCAACCTGTGCATTTTTATTTGTTCACGTTGCAGAGTTTTCAAGGTCAGAGCTTCTTGCTCAGTGCTACAACGTTTCTGTTTTTGATGCTATTCCTGCCTGCATCCTCCATGCATCACGGCCTCATTAAGTGCAAAACAAGGAGGTGGCTTTGCCTTCTGCCTGACGCCTATGCATGAGGAAGCTGTCCTTGGACCTGGCCCTGTCTTTCCTGCCTCAAACCCAGTTGAGGTTAGAAGAATCTCCCAGATGAGCCCAGCCCAAATTATCTACCCGCAGAACAGCGAGCTAAGTAAGTGGTTATTTTTTTTTTTAAGCCACTAGTTTTGGGGTAGTTTTGTTATGCGGTAAAAGCTGACATAACACACTTACATTTCAGTGCTGTTGTGTAAATAAAATTAGACGCTATACATAAAACACCTGTGTCAATACACACTGAGGACCAGAATTTGTTTGGATGGGCTGCTAGTCCAGCTGGGTATAAATTTCATACCGCTTGGTTAGAATGTGTCAGCTTCAGTGTCCATAGCTTATATTTTTAAATAAATACATTTCCCTGAAAACGTCTGTCAACAATATAAATGTAATGTTTCAAAAAGAACCCATAAAACTTAGCTATCGTACTACTGCCTCTAACATCAGGTGAAGTTCAAATACCTTAGCGGGACCTATAGGACTTGCAAAATCCATCAAGGTCATGATGCTGCCTGTGGGTTTTTTTGGTTTTTTTCTGCTTTGCTGCTGCTCCGCGTTATCTTCAGCAACTCACGTACAGGCAGACCTCTTTTTACTGTACTTTACTGTGCTTCACAGATACTGCATTTTTTACAAACTGAAGTTTTGTGGCAGCCCTGCATCGAGCAAGGGTATTGGTGCCATTTTTCCAACAGCATTTGTTCTCACTCTTGAAATATTTCAAACTTTTTCATAGTTATTATCTTTGTTATGGTGATCTATGGTCAGTGATCTTTGATATTACTATTGCCAAAAGATTATGAGTCTCTGAAGGCTCGGATAATGGTTAGCATTTTTCAGCAATAAAGTCTTTTTAAATTAAGGTATGTACATTTTTTACACATAATGTTATTGCACACTTAATAGACTTCACTGTAGTGTAGGCTTAACTTTTATATGCCCTGGGAAACCAAAAAAATTCATGTGGCTCACTTTTATTGTGACATTCACTTTATTGTGGTGGTCTGGAACCAAACTCACAACATCTCCAAGGTCTGCCTGTAAATGACATCCAAGACACTCACTATGTAAAGTGCCTACTAGTTTGGGTCCTTAAGGAAACAAAAAACTCACGGATGAAATCAGTTTTTAATCAACCTTATTGGGGTATAATTTACATACCACAAATATACAGTTTGATGAGTTTGATAATTGCATATACCGTACACCACGTCAGTCAGGATAACTGCATTTATAGCATCCCATAAGTTTTCTTTGTATCCCCTTCCAGTCATTCCAGCCCATCAACCGTTCCAGGCTCCCACTGATCTGATCTCCATCACTACAGATTAACTGTGCCTGTTTTTAGAACTTCTTAGGAAGGCAACCATTCAATATACACCTTTTCTTGACCTGCTGCTTTCCCTTAAGATAATGTTTTTCAGATTCGTCTATGCTGTGGTGCGTATCAGTAGTTCATTCCCTTTTATTTCTGAGTAATATTCTATTATATGGCTATACTCCAATTTGTTTATCCATATATCTGTTGCTGGACATCTGTGCTGTTTCCAGTTTTTTAATGAATATGTTATGAATGAAGCTGGTAGGAACATTTGTGTGTAAGTAGTTTTTTGGTGTCTGTGTGCATATGTTTTCATCTTTCTTGGGTAAACACCTAAAAGTATAATCGCAGGATTATATGGTAAATATATATTTATAAGAACTGTCAAATTGTTTTCCAAATGTTTATACTATTTTACACTCCACCAGTAGTGAATGAGAGTTCCAGTTGCTTCTTATCCTCACTAACACTTGATATTATCAGTCTTTTAAATTTTAGCCATCCTATTAGGTGTGCAGTGGTATCTCATTGTAGTTTCAATTTGCACTTCCCTGATGAGTAATTACACTGAACATCTTCTCATAGACTTATTGGCCATTTATATATTTTCTTTTTTGACATCTCTCTTCACATCTTTTGCTATCTCTCCGTTAATTTTTTTTTTTACTTTTTCAAAATTCTTTAATATGTTTATATTCACTTCTATGGAAAACATTATAGGAAAACTACATAACAGCAATACAGGTTTTAAGAGAGTATGCGAAACATGTAGGTTATGGAACATGATAATGAAGTGAGTTTGTGACCCCACTACCCACCCAGGAATAACGGTGTTAGCCATAAAAGTACATCACCTGTATACTTTTTCCCTATCTACCCCCTCCCTCCCAGAGGTAACAAATATTCAAAGTTGAACATATATCACTATTTTTACCTTTTAAAAAATAGTAGTGTTGTGAATATGAATCTGTAAATGGTAATTGTTCAGTCCTATTTATTTTGAGGTTTATTAGAATGGTTGGACATCCTAGTTTTGTGACATATTTTTTGGTTCAATGTTATATGCCTAACGTTGATCCATATTGATTTATATAGCTGTTCTGCACTCAGTTTCGTTGCTGTATAGCCTGCTTAAAGAGCATTCATTCATGGCTTTGTCCAGGTATTTGGGAATAAAGGAATAGAGGTGGGGAAAAAGGAAAATCAGATTTTCAGACAAAATTTTCAGAGAGCCAAACTTTGCAAATAGGGACTTGTGGCATAATTTGACCAAGTCATGGTTGTTTTCTTTCCTCTTTCCCTCCCGGTTTGCGTATTTCCTCGCCTGCTCCCAGGACATGATTTCAGAGGGTTGCTTGCTTACTGGACCTGAGCCTGCCCAGCCCGGCTCCCATTTCAGGAGGACCCAAGGGCAGAGCCCCTGGACGGCTCAGGGCAGGGAGCAGACCTCACAGCGCAGCGAAACTCCGCTGCTTTCTTCGGAAGTAGTTAGGAAGGGTCTTTTATTTCTGGCATTTTTGCTTCCTCTCTACATCTTTGGCCCATGCAGTGACCTCAGTGTCTCCTAACTGTGGAGTCACATGCCTTTCTCTACTTTGAAGTTTGAGCTTTATAAAGCCCCAACTCTTTGGCAATAGGTAACGTGTGGGCCTGATGTCAGCAGTGGGGACAAGTCTTTCCACCATTCTCTATCCATCCACGTGAGCGCAGTGACTCCTGGGGCGCCCCAATTTGAGCCTCCCTAGAGGAACCCACAGCGCACATTGTCCTGAGACAGGCCCTGACCCGCTAATGACAGTCCTCACGTGGTGCTTTGGTTTACAAAGCCTCCCCAGACACACTCCCATATGATTCCTGCAGCAACCCTGCGGGCAGCCACTCCAAGTCCATCTGACACTGGGGACAGTCCATTGCCAGGTGGGATAATAGGGGGGGAAAAGTGGGGCCTTGCCCTGCACTGGGTGCTCTGTACACGCTTGACCCTTTAAACAAACTTGTGAGGCAAGTAGTATTTTCGTGCTATTAAAACAAAAACAAGACAACTGTTATGTTCCTCCCTCCACCCCCCAAATTCATATGTTGAAGTCCGTACCCCCAGTGGATGGTATTAGGTGGGGGGGTCTTTGGGAGATAATTAAGTTTATATAAAATTATGAGATTGAGGGCCCCATGATGGGTTGAGTGTCCTCACAGGAGAAAGATCAGAGTTCTCTGTCCAGCACGTGAGGACACAGTGACAAGACAGCTGTCACCCAGACACTGGATCTGCTGGCACCTTGGTCTTGGGTTTCCAGCCTCCAGAAATATGAGAAGTAAATGTTGGGTAAGCTACCCAATCTATGGTATCCTTGTTATTGATTCTGAATTGACTAGGACGATAACCAGGCTCAAAGTGTAGAGTGACACAAAACCAGGGGAAGAGCAGGAACTGAAACTCAGCCCTGGGTCTCAGGTTTAGTGCTTTTGCCCATCGCCAACTACATTATGAGCAACCGATTACACCAAAACTTAGTACAGGCATACTTCAGGGTACTGTGGGTTTGGTTCCAGGCCACCACAATAGAGCGAATACTGTAATAAAGCAAGTCACATGAATTTTTTTGTTTCCCGGTGCATATAAAGGTTACATTTACGCTATACCTCAGTCTGTTTTGTGTGCAACAGCATTAAGTCTAAAACAACATACAGGGAATTACCTGGCAGTCCAGTGGTTAGGACTCTGCGCTGTCACTGCTGGGGCCTGGGTTCAATCCCTTGTTGGGGAACTAAGATCCCACAAGCCATGCGGCTCAGCCAAAAAAGAAGATAATAATAATAAAATAAAACAATGTACATGGCTTCCCAGGTGGCGCAGTGGTTGAGAGTCCGCCTGCCGATGCAGGGGACACGGGTTCGTGCCCCAGTCCGGGAAGATCCCACATGCCGCGGAGCGGCTGGGCCCGTGAGCCATGGCCGCTGGGCCTGCGCGTCTGGAGCCTGTGCTCCGCAACGGGAGAGGCCACAGCAGTGAGAGGCCCGCGTACCGCAAAAAAACAAAAAAAACCCAAAAAACAATGTACATACCCTAACTAAAAAAATACTTTCTTGCTAAAAAATGCTAACCCTCATCTGAGCCTTCAACAAATCACAATCTTTTTGTTGTAGAGGGTCTCACCTCTATGTTGAAGGCTACTGACTGATCAGGGTGAT
This sequence comes from Phocoena phocoena, assembly GCF_963924675.1. Lineage (NCBI taxonomy): Eukaryota > Metazoa > Chordata > Mammalia > Artiodactyla > Phocoenidae > Phocoena > Phocoena phocoena. Next base: position 8,341,502 of record NC_089220.1, read on the forward strand.
GGGTGCTAAAGGCTGAGGTGGCCGTGACAATTTCTTAAAATAAGACAGCACGGAAGTTCGCTGCATCCATTGACTCTTTCTTTCATGAATGATTTCTCTGTAGCTTGCAATGCTGTTTGATAGCATTTTGCCCAAAGCAGGACTTCATTCAAAATTGGAGTCAGTCCTCTCAAACCCTGTCACTGCTTTATCGACTATGTTGATGTCATATCCTAAATCCTTTGCTGTTGTTTCAACAATCTTCACAGATTCCATCTCAAGAAACCACTTTCTTTGCTCATCTGTAAGAAGCAAATCCTCATCCATTCAAGTTTCATCATGAGATTGTAGCAATTTAGTCACATCCTTAGGCTGCCCTTCTAAATTCTAGTTCTCCTGCTGTTTCCACCACATCTGCAGGGACTTCCTCCACTGAAATCTTGAACTTTACCAAGTCATCCATGAGGGCTGGACTCAGCTTCTTCCACTCTCCTGTTAATGTTGATATTTGGACCTCTTCCCATGAATCATGGATGTTCTTAATGGCATCTAGAATGGTGAATCCTTTCTGGAAGGTTTTCAATGGACCTTGCCCGGTTCCATCAGAGGAATCTCTATCTATGGCAGGTATAGCCTTATGAAATGTATTTCTTAAATAGTAAGACTTGAAAGTTGAAAGGATTCCTTGATCCATAGTCTGCAGGCATTGTGTTAACAGGCATAAAAACAACATTAATGTCACTGTATGTCTCCATCAGATGATGGGTGACCAGGTGCACTGTCAATGAGCAGTAATATTTTGAAAGGAATCTTTTATTCTGAACAGTAGTTCTCAACAGTGAGCTTAAAATAGTCAGTAAACCATGCTGTAAACAGATGTCATGTCATCCAGGCCTTGCCGTTCCATTTATAGAGCACAGGAAGGGTAGATTTAGCATAATTTTTAAGGGTCCTAGGACTTTGGGAATTGTAAATGAGCATTGGCTTCAACTAATGTCACCAGCTGCATTAGCCTAAGGAGACAGTCTGCCTGTCCTTAGAATCTCTGAAGCCAGGCATTGACTTTTCCTCTCTAGCTATGAAAGTCCTAGATGGCGTCTTCTTCCAATATAAGGCATTTCGTCTACATTGAAAATCTGTTGTTTAGTGTAGCTGTTATGGAGTCCAAGCTCGCACTGCATTTAGGCCCCTACAGGACAATGACGGAAGGGAAATTGCCCTGCCCTGGGAGTGGCTCCTGGCCCAAACTGGGTGCCCTGTTGGGTCTTAGATGGCGATACCAGACCAGGTCCCTGTGTCCCAGGAACTAACACAGGATTTTACAATGAGGGGGAGCCAGTACCACAGCTTCCTGAGCCCCAGTGTTGGGAATTGGGGCTGGATGGGAACAAGAGGCAGTGGGAGGGGTGTGTATATTGGCATAACAGCTGGAGCAGCTGGGACAGCCAGCTTGGCCAGAGGTTGGAGCACCATATCCTAAACCTTGTTCCCTTTCCTTTCTTCCTGTATGACAGATTTTCCCTTGGGTTTCTTTTACCATAAGGTGACAATTGTCTGACTTTTTCCTACCCTGGTATAAGAGCAGAAATGCTTTCACATAGAGGATTTCATCATTCTTCCTCACATCTTCACAGAACAGCTATAGAGCCACTCAAAGGCCACCGTGAAGCCGTAAATAGCAATTGATCATCTCTAGCCATTAAAAGGATGCCTTTTTGCCTTGGCATCAACCAACTGGGCTGTATTCTGGGATGGGGCTTTTGGTGATTTTAGGAACCAAGTGGAAACTTTCTCTTCTCCCTGGGAATGTCCCACTTTTGGATAAGAGCAGACAGGTTTTTTGGTTCTTTTCCTCAATTTGACATCAGTCCTACCGTATTGAGCCCTTCAGCTCCCAGATGTCAATTCCGTGCTCCACTTGCCAAGTGGCAGCCAGTGCGGCTTCAGGGAATTTTGAAGGGAAGAGTCTGAGGACAAGTGGTCCCAGCAGCTGCCCGGGCCTTACCCAAAAATTCCCCAATCTGGGGCCCACAGGCTACAAGCAGCAAGGCTCCTAGCTGGCTTCAGAAGACGTGTGTAGACTCGTGGTAGACTCGTGTCCTGAGGAGCCATCTTCCCTTTTTTTTACTTTTGAATTTTAAGAGTTCTTGGCATATTTTGGATAGAAATCCTTTGTCAGATATATATACTGTGAATATTTTCTTGTGGTCTGTAGCTTGTTTTCTTACTTTCTTAATGATGTCTTTAGAATAAGTTTTTAAAATTTTTAAGATGTCCAGTTCATCTATATATATATATATATTTTTTTTTTTTTTTTAATGGCTAGTGCTTTTTGTGCCTTAAATCTTTGCCTACTACAAGGTCATAAATATTTTATCTTCTATTTTCTTCTGGAAATTTTATGGTTTTAGCTTTTAGGTGTATGATCCATTTCAAATAAATTTTATGTATGCTGTGAGGTAGAGGTTGAGGGTGTTTTTTAAAAAATCTGAATATCTAGTCGTTTCAGCACCATCGCTTGAAAAGATTATTCTTTCCCCATTGACTTATATTGTTGAAAATCAATTGACTATATATATGTGGTTCTATTCTGGTTCACTATTGAGTTAGTTTCCTGGGGCTGCTGCAATAAATGGTTATAAACTTGGTGGCTTCAAACAACAGAAACTTATTCTCTCATAGTTCTTGATACCAGAAGCCTGAGATCAAGTGCTGCAGAGCCAACCTCCTTACAAAGGCTCTAGGGGAGTATTTCTCCTTGTGTCTTCTGGATTCTGGCGGCTCCTGGCTTATGGCAGCATCACTCCGATTTCTGTCTCCATCCATCTTAAGAGGCCTTCTAGGCGTCCTCCTTGTTACACTGAATTTCACTCAGTGCTTTGAATTTCTGTTCTCTTTCTAGTTCACAGAGATGCTTCCCTTGCTTTTGAGTCTCATTATGGGTATCTCTTTCTTGTATTTTCTTTTCTCATTGCTACCCGTTTGGGAGTGGTGTTCAAGTATGAACTTCCCCATCTCCACCCGTGGCCCAATGCTTAACCTGACCCAGGTAGAACTCGTTCTTCCCCTGGGCTTGTATGCTATATCCCCACCCTGTCTTGGGCCCAAACCCAGGCCTTCTTCCGCTGGAGCCGTTAGAACATGAAATGGTGATTGTTTGCACAGTCTGGCAAAATGCTAACTCAGGTCTGTGCCGCACTTTTGTTTCCATGAGGGATGACTTCAGTCAGTTGAAATCAAGAAATGTTTATTGTAGGCTGCTATGTTTGGTTGGCAGGACTGAGGATTAAAACACAAAAAACCATTCTTTTAAAGCATGTCAGACGGTTCCTAATAAGGAAAGGTAACAGTTACATGATTAATCTTCTCCAAATATAAGCGGCTCTTTGCAGGAAACTGCCCTCAGCAGAAAGCCCCTTTGCTCGTCACTTTAGCAAAGCTATATTGAAACGAAATTTTAAACTAGTTACCCCCATGCTCTACTCATCTCTGACCCAAGCACACCTTTCACATCTTTTGATCATAAAATACCTTGCCTACCTCTCTGTGCTTCCTGTAGATCAAAGAAGTAGAAATGAAGAATAAGTAATTAAGAGATGGCCAGACCTCTTCCCTAGCTTCCCCTTCAGTAATCTCCCGAAAAAACCGTGTGAACAAGATAACAACTAGAGGAAGATCACGGACAATAAGTCAACGAGCCTGCACAAAAGCCTGCACGCAATGGGGGATGGTGATGACTCTGACCCTGTATCTCAATGATTAACTGAGATTGCTTCCCTTCTTCCCTTTAAAACTTTCATCCCCGAGCAGAATCTTTGGAGGTGGTTCTGGGGGGACGTTGGGTCCACCATCTCCCCAGATTGCCAACATTCTGATTAAAGGCACCTTTCCTTTCTACCAATATCTGTGAGTATTGATTTTGTAAGTGGCAAGCAGCAGTACCCCAGTTGTTTGATCACACAAAAGGCACTTTGAAATCTTTGGTGGCCTCCAGAAAACCTACTGCTCCTCGGCACTTCACAATCTCCCTGCAACCTACTTGTCCAGACTTCTTTCTCTTTACTCTCTAATTTATCTACCCCTGTATCCTCCCAACATTGTCAATTCCTGCCTCTGCACCTTGGCTCAAATCTGTGAGAATTTTGCTTGTAGCTACAACGCAGGCTGTTGGATGTTCTGGTCTGGGGCTTAGGGCAGTCGTGTGAGCTGGGGACATGGATTTGGGATCTTCATCATAAAGATGTGTATAAGTTTGCTAGGGCTGCCATAACGGGATACCACAGACTGCGTGACTTAAACAACAGAAATTTTTTGCTCATACTCCTGAAGGTTGGAAGTCTAAGATCAAGGTGCCACTTGGTTAGTTTCCTCTGAGGCCTCTCGTCTTGGCTTGCAGACAGCCACCCTCTTGCTGCTTCTTCACAAGATCATCTGTCTGTGAACATACACTCTTGTGAAACCAAGCAGGACGCTGTGGGGCTCCTGGGCACAAAAGCCTTTCTGTGTCCCCTATTTCTTGTTTGTAGGAAATAGACCCCAGCCTCCATGACCTTCCCTGAGTTCCAAAGGGCAGGTTCAAACAGTTGTTGATCAGGGAAGGGAGGGGATGCAGAAACAGGGGAGAAGCCACCAAGAGACAATAGGCAATACTCCAGTAAAGATGTTAAAAAAAAGAAAAAGGACGAATGTGTGACGTTGAGCAAATGACCTCCCTTTTTTCTGGGTTTTACTTCCCCATGTGTAAAAGGAAGGGCTTGGGCCATTTCAGCCTTTAAAAAAATTTTAATAAAAGAAACAATAGGCAGCCTTGGGGCAGAGTCCTGGCTCTGCCTCAAGGTTTACACATAACAATATCTTTGAGAAGCTCATCAGGAGACCAGTGAGACGTGAGGCCAGATCAAAGGAGCTCAGGCCCTGCACGCACACTGATCCTTATCAGAAACCCCACCCTTGAACCATTGCTATAAAACACCTCACCAAATTTCCCCAGGTTGGGACACACAGTTTTGAGGGGCACAAGCCTGCTGTGTCCCCCTTTGCCTGGCAAAGCAAGAAAGCTATTCTTTTCTACTTCACCCAAAACTCTATCTCTGAGATTCGATTTGGCACCAGTGCACAGAGGCCGAGCTTTCGGCATCACTTGGTATCTCTCTATGTGTCCTAATCTCCTCTTCCTATAAGGACACCAGTCATGCTGGATTAGAACCCACACATATTACCTCATTTTAACGTAATCACCTCTTTAATGGTCCTGTCTCCAAATATAGTCACATTCTGCACTGGGGGGGTTAGGGCTTCAACATGAATTTGGGGGGAACACAATTCAGTTCATAACAAGATAGCAGCTGAAGTCATGGGAATGATATTATTGAGGGAGAGAGTAAACAGGTGTGAAAACTCAGTGGCCTAGAAATTAATGAACAAACTGGGCTGGCAGAAAGCCAATAGCATCTGAAGTCATATTCTTTTAACACAGATATGCTTTATTTGACTATTCTCATTACAAAAATAAAAAGTCATTTTCACAAGAAAATGTTCTCTTTACTAATTTTCTTGACACCATCTTCCCTTTTGGTGTATCTTTTGGTTTACAACTTTTGATGGAGGCCTTGGCACAGAGAACACTTTCTCTATCATAAGGAAAACAGCACAGCAAGTAGAGGCCTCTGAGTCCCAGTCTCAGCTTTGGGGATACAGGAGGGTGTGGCAGGGACACGGAGACCCAGGAACACACACTGCTTCTAGGGTGTCGGCCCCTAGTCAGATACTGTAGACTGCCACCCTGTGGAAGGGCTGACCCAGCACTGCTGGATTCCTGATTTTTCAAAAGAGTCTGGAAATATGCATGTTTAAAATGTGCAATACCCCCACATTAAAATATTGGCTCAACTGTTTAAAAAAAACACTGAATTTGATTTTATTATTTATTTAAACATTTTATTTATTTATTGGCCACTCCTTGTGGCGTATGGGATCTTAGTTCCCCAACCAGGGATTGAACCTGTGACCCCTGCAGTGGAAGCGTGGAGTCTTAACTGCTGGGCTGCCAGGGAAGTCCCAAAAAGCACTTAATTTAAATGAAATACATCTTCAGGCTGTATTCAGAGGGTGAGACACCGATGTCTAACCTTATATACAAAGTTAGGCCCTGAGACTCAGCTCAAAGCAATCCTGTCTTTTAAAGGTCAGCTGGAATTTTGCGACCTCTCACGACCTAGTTAAGAACTGCCATTGGATGCTAGTACCAACAGGTAAAAGGTTAATGAGGGATTTTATAGGGGGAGACATAACCCCACTCAGATTATACGTTCCTGGTATGTGATGCAATCGGAAATACCCAGGACCACCGATGAATGCTTTCTGCCAAAATCATACAACCTGAATATAATCAAGCATCCAGATTGAATTTCTGGCTCACGGGGAATCCAAAGGTTAGAGGAACCCATTAAAGGACTTTACAAGGAGATAGGAAATTCTCCTAGACAAATAGCCTGATTTTTCCAGAGGAAAAAGGGGAGAAAGGGACTGTTACAGATTCAAAGAGGTTTAAGAGACATATCAACCAAATGCAATGACTATATTCGGATTCTTATTAGAACAAAATTGAGACAGTTGGAGAAATTTGGCCCTTAAAGGAATTACTTTTATTTTTATTACGTGTGATAATAATTTTGCGGTTATATACTTTTAAAGGCCTTATCTGTTGGTAATACAAACAAGTATTTATGGGTGAAATGATATGATATGGTGAAATATTTGCTTTAAAATATTCTGGGAAAAGAAAAGAAGGTGAAATTAGATGAACAAAATGTGGGTGGTTATTGAAGCCGGTGATGGATACATGGTTGGGGGGGTGTTCATTATATGATTCTCCCTACTTCTATGTTTACTTTGAAAATTCTATGATAAAAAGAACAGAGAACCCCAGTACAGAGCCCAGGTAAGCAGGGAGCCATTGTGGACAGATGGGAGGAGCCCCGGGAAGACTGCCTTTCCTGTCTGCTCCCGTCTCTGGCATCTGTACAATACTGTGACTTGACTCTACGCCTTGACATGCAACTGTGGGCTGCCTTATTTTGTCTTTTCAATTTTTGTTTTAGCAAACTCATTGGGCCTGGCTATGTGGTAGGGCTGGGCAAGAACTGAGTCAAAAAAAAAAAAAAAAAAAGATGTCATTTTAGGATTCTGCACCAATTCCTGTGTGTGGGTTTTTCCTCCTCACACCACCAAGCAAGTCTCCGACACCAGCTGGGTGTCCTACAGTTCAACTCAGTACTGACATTGGAGATAGCATCAGATCCCAAAGGATAAGGGCTCAGTTCTATAATACTATCACACCCGCCCACCCCACCCCACCCCAAATTCATACACCACCTGCAATTCCAGGTTGTCATCTGTGCTTGGGGCCAACTGGCTATAGATCAGAGGTCCAAACTGTTACTGAACCAAACTTAGCTTCACTCACTTGCCTGCTATACAGCAAAGTCAACGTACTGACACTGGGTTGTGGTGAGGGCAAGTACAGCATTTATTGCAGGACCAAGCCAGGTAACGGGCAGCTAACGTTCCAAAGACCTGAACTCCCCCGTGGCTTTCAGGGAAAAGCTTTTAAAGGCACCATGTGGAGTGAGGGCTGCAGCGTGCATATCTTTCCTCTGATTGGTGGGAGAGTGGGGTAACAGGGTAGTGTTTCAGGAATCTTGATCATCAACCTTCTGGTTCCAGCCAGTCTGGGGTCTATGTGCTTGTGTTTGGCATGTAGTCACCATCCTCCACCTGGGTGGGTGGGGATGCCTTAGTTCCTGTAGAACGACTCAAAGATACACATCAGATTGTTGAGGATATCCCTTGAGGAGGAACTAGGAGTCTCTGTTTTATTTCCGAGCTATTGTTTCTCTTTTTTAAAATATTTATTTATTTTATTTTATTTATTTATTCGCCTGCGCCAGGTTTTAGTTGCGACACGCGGGATCTTCGTTGCCACATGTGGGATCTTTTAGTTGCGGCATGCAGGATCTAGTTCCCTGACCAGGGATTGAACCCAGGTCCCCTGCATTAGGAGCGTTGGACCACCAGGGAAGTCCCTGAACTCTTGTTTCTTGACTACTTTTCCTCTGTTTCTGCATTTCCTCACTTTCCTAATTAATGACTGCTTGAGTCTTCTCTTTGGAACTCAGGGAAAGCCTAGGAGGCTACAAATAAAGGCTTTTTCTACAAACAAGAGATGAGGGGGCATGGAGAGGCCTTTGTACCCAGGAGGGCCCTTCAGGGTCTTGCTGGTTTTAGTGCATTCTTTAGTTAGCATACCTCATTAGTTTAAAATGGAGGCCAAGCTGGTTTGGGGCTTATTTACCCAAGAGCTGTAAAGACAAGCAGGAGATGACCATGTAGCACAGTCTGGCTTTTGACAGGAGAGGGAGTGACTTTCTTCCTAAACTGAGGAAAGGGAGCAGAATATGCCACCCCAAAAGAATGTCATTTTGGCATATTGATTATTTTGAATTATAGGTACTTGAGAAACAGCCAGTACAAAAGGGCACTCTGACCTTCCTTTGTGTCCCAAAAGCAGGAGATAAATCTTCCTTGTGAAGGTACCCTTCCTATAGCAGGAGGGTAGGAGGCAACCTTATCACCAGATACGGGGAATTTAGGGCCAAGAATGCTATATAAACAAAACTTGTCACTTATTTACCAGTTTACCACCCCAAGCCCAAACGCATCTGTCTTTTCAATTCATCACAAATTTATTGTTTCTTTGTCTAAAAGGCATAAAACTTTCTTGCTTTGGTCATTTCTTTGAGTCTCATATATTTATGGGGCTCCTGTACATACAAAATTAAATTCGTTTTTCTCCTGTTAATCTGTCTTACATCAATTTAATTATTAGACCAGCCAAAGAAACTAGAAGGAAGATAGGGAAAATTTTCCACCCCTACATTGACATCCCTGACAGGGAGTGATTTCTCTAAGATGTTCTTGAATTAATAATGGCAATGGTTCTCCTGAGAGGAAGGCAGTTGTTTTCTTAAAAGGGTATCCAATATACTTCTTGGGCACCCATGTTTATAATGCTGGGATGTGCCTGTATATTTCCAGTGTCATGGCCTCTGCTCTGTCTGAAGTGAAGGGAAAAGAGAAGTAAGACTTGTGCACTAGTTAGATACCATGCCTAGAGCATAGTAGGCACTCAGTAAATATTTGTCAAATGGTTGGGTGAATCAGCATTTAGGTATCACCTATATGGTCCAGTTTCAAAGATTTTGTGGAAGGTCCATTCCCCTCTCCCAAATTTTCCATTACCTTTGCTGGGAAGCCTGGAATTCCTCCATGACTGCTTGTAGCTTAAAATGTTGTTCCTTTTCTCATGTTACTAGCACTCAGTGTGAAGGAAGGCTCTGGAGGACAGGTGGTAGGAGTAATTTTTCTGTGTTTGTTGTATTTCTTGCTGTCTGTACTTGGAACTATGGAATCCTTCAGGGTCAGGGATGAGGAGTTCCATCTTTGTGTCCACTGGGTCTTGCACTTGAAGGGTAGGAGAATATGCCACCCCAAAACAACCCTCTTTGACATAAAGGTTATTCTGAGAAACAGAAGATACAGGAGAAGCTCTGAAAACAGAATAGTGGTCACCCTTTTGTAAGGGACATTCACATTTTAAAGGAAATCTCCATTTGTAAGCATGTCTCTCTCTCTGTACCAGACAAAGAAGGATGGCTTTAAATCTCTAGAAACTTTTATCAGTGAAGAAGGTTTGACTTCAATCTGCATGACAAACCTTACCCTTGTGCTTTTCCTGGTCACCTTCCATGAGAGTCTCCACCCTACACCTTCCTTTGTCTTTTGCTGAAGACGATGGTATTTAAACGGCTCACTCAGGTCCCCTTGGGAAACTACTTATTTTTCTCTGGATATCTCCCATGGACACATGAAGTATACATGTTAATAAACTTCTGTTTATTTTTCTTTTATTCATCTGTCTTTATTACAGGAGGTGTCAGCCAAGAGCTCACAAGTGTAGAAGAAAAATGAATTTTTCAGTGCATAGGCACTCAGGAAATGTCCTTTGAACAAATGAGAGAAACCAGGCACTCTCATCTCTTTAGTGGTTAGTGCAGGGCTCAGTGCAGAGTAGGTGCTCAAGAAATGCTTATTCAATGGAAGGCTGAAAGAATGATTTCTCAGGATCTCTGGAAATTGAGAAGAATTTGACCTGGAAAAGTACAGAGTTGGGCTGATAAAGAGGCTTTCAAGTATCTTCCATCAGACCCACGGCAGATGCACTTGCTTCCAAAATGTTAATTTTCCCTCTTTGACTCAGTGCCTCTCAGAGCAGATTAAGATGTTTACCAGCAAATTCCTGGAGGAATCCCATAGTCAGCACCTGGGAGCTTGGGAGAGAGCCCAGAAACTGTGAAGTTTTTGGCCAGGGGCAGCTGGAAGCCCCATGACTTTGGGGTTCTTCTCCCCCTGACACCAAGCAGGATCCTGTGGGGTCCTCCTGGCTGCAAAAGCCCCTCTGAGATCCCCATTTCTTGTTTGTAGAAAAAGGCTTCAGTCTCCTAGGCCTTCCCTGAGTTCCAAAGAGCAGATTCAAGCTGTCACTAATTAGGGGAGTGAGGCAATGCAGAAACAGAGGGAAAGCAGTCAGGAAACAATAGTTCAGCAACAAAACAGAGTCCTAGTTCCTCCTCAAGGGATATACTTAACAATACGATGCATGCCTTTGGGTTGTTCTGCAGAAACTAAGGTCCCCAACCAGGTGGTGGATGGTGACTACATGCTGAACACAAGCACACAGACCCCAGGCAGGCTGGAACCAGAAGCTTGCTGATCAAGATTCCTGAAACATTACCCTGTTACCTCACTCCCCCACCAATCAGAGGAAAGTCACGCACCCTGCAGCCCTCACCCCAAATGTTGCCTTTAAAAACTCCTCCCTGAAGACCACCAGGGAGTTCAGGGTCTTTCGGGCATGAGCCGCCCATACTCCTTGCTGGGTCCTGCACAAAATGCTGTGTTTTCCTTCACCACAATGCAGTGTCAGTACATTGGTGGGCGAGTGGACCCGAGTTCTGTTTGGTACCACCACCTTCTGTGTCCGTCAGGGGAGAACACTAGATTCTGCAGAGCATTTACTACATAACGATTATTACCTGCAGTATCTAATTTAATCCACATGTACGGGTGGAAAACTTTTCCCTTCCTCCCTTCTACGTTCTTTGGCTGCTCTAATAATTAAATTGATATAAGACAGATGAACAGGAGAAAAACACACAAAAGTTTAATAACAGGTATACCTCCTGTGTACCCAGGACGCATCCAGAAAAACTGAGGTAACTCTCCCACCTGGCCCAAGCCTTCACCTTAAATACCATCTTCAGCTAAAGACAAAAGAAGATGTCGGGGTGGGGAGTCAGTCATGAACACACAGGAACACACAGTAAACAAGGGCAAGGTTGTGATGCAGATGTAGCTCATGGCCCTTTCCCTTGAGAAGAGTTTCTAGAGACTTAGAGTCATCCTGATTTTCCTGGTACAGAGAGGGAGACACCCTTACAAATGGAGATTTCCTTTACAAATATCAATGTTTCTTACAAAAGTGTAACTCCTTCAGATCTCTTCCCAAGTCTGCTGCTTCTTTCCCTCTGGGTACATAGTTTTATCTTAGCTTAGGGGAGAAGGCATAAAAAAGTTTTCCTAGGAAACTCTGAACATCAGCTTCTAATCTGGCCACCTTTTGACTTACAGAGCTACAAAAAAATTCTTTTAAATATATACCTTGTCAGTTTTCAGTTGGGACAAAAAGTAAATATTTCAGACAGTATTAAACAAGCCATGGACCAAAGAGGCATCCTCAAAGAGGGTGTAAAAGTTATTAGCTTCCCAAGATCTGGAGACACCCTCAAAGATAGCCAAAAGAAAGAAACCACAGCCTGCATGTCCCAGGAAGGTGGAAGTCCAAGCCAAGCTCTTAGGGCACAAAATGAGAAAAGCAAGAAGGCAATAGCTATCCCCAGGAGAGAAAGGATCAACAACCAATGGATCTGGATTTGGAAAGGAAGGGACAACATGAATTTTATTTTCCTTTTCCGACTGGGCGCTACAGACAGAGATCTGGGAAAGTTGACTCTGGTTAGAATCCTCACCCTTAGCCAGGTTCTGCCAGCTTTCCCCGGATCCCATCTGCCTGCTCTGAGTGAGGTTTAAAGTGGAGAACACAGTTTCAGTCAATTTCAGAATTTGACAAGATTTTTTAAAAATTTAACTTTAGTTTACCCTTGGCTGTTTAAGGGAATATTGTAGCAGTTTACTAGAAAATTCTTCAGAGTACTGTAAGCTCTGGGAGGGGCCCAAATGAAGGCCTTCCCTTAAAGGTAAACATGGTGGTGTCTGTAAGGCCATCAACTTGGTGGACTTTTGTTTATGGTCTTGTAGTCTCTAAACTTTCATTAACCTTTTGTAACAAACTTTTTAATGAAGCTATTTTGGAATTTTGAAGACTTCTGGAAGCTTCTGTATACCAATAAAATAGGTATTCCATTCTGTTTGTTTAATTTGGGAATTCTTACTTTTAAATGCACTTCTTATGACACGAATGAACTTATCTACAAAACAGAAACAAACTCACAGTCGTAGAGAAGAGACTTGTGGTTGCCAAGGGGGGTGTGGGAGGGATGGAGTGGGAGTTTGGGATTAGCAGATGCAAACTATTATATATAGAATGGATAAACAACAAGATTCTACTGTATAGCACAGGGAACTATATGTAATATCCTGTGATAAACCAGAACGGAAAAGAATATGAAAAAGAATGTGTGTGTGTGTAGTGTGTATACATATATATAGAACTGGATCACTTTGCTGTACAGTAGAAATTAACACAACATTGTAAATCAGCTATACTTTAATGTAAGTATATATATATATAATGTACTTCTCATGTGATCTTATCTAATTGGAACATTCCTTCTAATGGCCATTGTAATTCCAGGTTGTTTTTAGTAAGATTTGGCCATTTTTGTAGATATTTACAGCTTCCAGGATTATAATTCTTAGACATAAAATAAGAAGTGTGCCAGAACTCTTATGTACTTGACTCTAGAAATTAAATATCTCATCTCTTTCAGTTAGACTTTATCTGCACAAAACAAAACAGAACAAACATGTGCGCCCTAACCCCCAGCAGACCAATCACCGCGGCCTGGCCAAGAAAAAGGCCCTGTGCACACCAGCCACAATTCCCCAGTTCCTAGTGGAACCCGGGACGGGGGAAAGGATTGAACCAGGGGACCTCAAACGAGGCACCACAGCTGCCACCAGAGGTGCCCAATGTAGTACCTGGGAACAGAACCAAAGCCTGAGTTTTCTAATCAAATGGGAAATCGTGGCCTGAACTAGCAGCAGCCCCCAACGTGGAATGAGTGATTCCAGACAAATGGTGAACTGGCTGGAAAGCCAATTATATCAGGAGCTCAGTGCAAAGGGAGCAGAGCTCAGAACCAAGAGGAACTTACCTACAGCCCTCAGAAATGGTGAGAAATACAGTGAACTCAAAAAAGGCTTTGTGGGTACCATGTCTGTGTTTCTCATTGTCCCTGAACGCCGTCAGAAGTTTGCTTTGGACTCCTCTATCACTGCCACCAATCTGTTAAAAAACAAAATTCGACTGAGTAAAGTTTAAAGATCTAATTGGCTTTATTGAATGATTCATGATTCAGGCAGCATCCCATCTAGAAAACAGAAGGGAGTTCCAAAGGGCTACAGAAAGGGAAAGGTTTTTAAAGGCAATACAAGGACGTCATAAACAAAGAAGATTATTTCGGGCTTGGGTAACCTACCCATGGGGGACGGATGAGGTTTATGTGGTAGATGGCCTCATCTTCCTTTGGGAGATGGAAAGGATGACCTCATTGGTGCTTTCCAGAAAATTCCACACTGACTGGTTAGGATTACATTCCTGGGGAGGGTTATTTGTAACCGCAATAAGGTCAAATATTAAGTCTTGGTTTTAGCAAAAATGCCTCTATCTTGGGCTTCTCACTTATTTTTTAACAGCTTGTTTAATCTATGCATTTTACAGTTGAGGGATGGTGGCTCAGAAAGGCTAAGTGACTTACCTAAATCATAGGTGGTGGGGCCTGAATTCAAACCCAGGTCTGCCTGCTTTTCCTCATTGCAAGCGCTAGGAAGGGCATGCATGGAGGTAGGTTCTAAATGGGAACACGGGGTCAGGTGACTCTGGGGGACCTTCCAGCATCCATCCCTCTCATCCAAAGTGTGCTAAGATGTTCCTGGAGGTCAGAAACAGAGTGGGGAATCTGGTGTTTGCTCACCAGGTGTGTAATGTAGGGCGAGATGCTGAATTTTCTTAGCCTTATTTTTCCACCTGTTAACACGGGTCCCCACACATTCCTCTGAGCACTGCTGTGAAGGTGAAGGAGTAGGATGTGTGTGAAGCCCACACACATGGTCTGCGTCCTTGTGCAGGAGAGTTCCTTCAGGAGTCCCAGGGAGGGGCAGGGAGGCAAGCCCCTTCCCCTCCAGCCCTTCCCTCCAGGGTATATACCGTGGTTACACTGTGACTAATATGTGTTGGCTCTTCCTGTGGCCCAGAGCTTGCCCTGAGAGCTCGATGGGCACTAACCCATTTAATGCTGTCAGCCACCGCATGAGAAACGGTACTGTTATCTCTATTGTACAGGTGGGGAAACTGAGGGCTGGAGAGGTTGGGAGATGTGCCCAAAGGTACAGCTAAAACCTGAGAGATGGGATGTGAGTTCGGGTGGTCTGGTGTCGGCATCACTGCCCTTGACCTTCATGCTCGGTGCCAGGGCTTGAGCCCTGTGGGGGGCGGGTGAGTGTCGGAATGGGGGGAGCCTGTGCACTGCCAGGTGGAGCTCTGTTCTTCCTTTATTCTCATTATCCTTGGAAAGTTTACAACGGATACTCACTAACAGCTGAGGTGCCTTCAGACCCATTTCTCTTCCTGAGATGTTCTCTTTCGACTCAGGACACACCTGTTGGGTTCAAGCAGTCATTGCCAAACCTGTGTCTTCCAAGCAGAAAAAGAATTTAAAAAGCAGAGAAAAAGGGGGGCTGGACTAGTTCTACACAGAAACACGGTGTCCTGGGGGATTTCACCTTGAAGTCTGTCTCACTGGGAAGGAGAGCAGAACAACAAACCGCACGTGCCTCTGGGGAATTACAGAGGGGGTCTGGCCGTCAGCTCAAGGGGTGCTATATCTTAGAAGGGGGCAGAGAGTGTCTTAGCTCAGGCCACCGTCATAGAAATGCCACAGACTGGGTGACTTACACAGCAGAAACGTATTCCTCACTGTTCTGGAGTCTGAGAAGTCTAAGATCAAAGTGTTAGCTCCACGCCCTGTGAGGGCCCTCTTCCAGCCTTGCAGATGGCCACCTTCTCACTGTGTCCTCATGTGGCGGAGAGAGAGAGGATGCTTTCTGGAGTCTCCTCTTACAGGGACACTAATCCTATCAGATCATGGCGCCACTCTTATGACTTCATTTCACCTTAATTACTTCCTAACGCCAAATACAGCCACACGGGGAGTTAGGGATTCGCAATAAGAGTCTTGGGGGTGGGGGTCATAATTCAGCTCATAGCAGAAGAGAACTAGGAATGGTGGCGTTTTAAACATCTGCAGGGGAGAATTTGTGGGTGGGTTAAAGGCTTCCTATCAGCGGATAATGAGAAAATATACCCGCAGTGCTAAGCATGGGGCCTGGCACACAGTAGTGGTTCCTATTGTTAGCCAGGCGGAGTGGAGTCTATTTCCCAAGACTTTACATGGGTTGGTTTCAGGATTTGCTTTGACCAGTGGAAGGTGGTGGAAGTGACACTGTAATTTCAGAGCCTCCAGGCGCATTGCAGATTTCACCATGATTCTGTTGGACCTCTGACACCACCACATGAATGAGCCTGAGTTAGCCTGTTGGAGGATGAGAGCCAGGCCAAGGAGAAGAGGGTGTCACATTCTAGATACGTGAGTTAGATTATTCTAGACTGTCTGGCTGCCCGCTGACCATGGACTCGTGGGCAAACCCAGCAAGCATGAGCCTTGCTGGCCCAGATCCAGTCATCACTCAGCTGACCCACCGATGTGTGAGCCAAATAAAATGACTGTGCTTTTAAGCACGACATTTTCGAGTGATTGTTTTTTAAAACGCAATAAAACAAAAGCTAAGTAATAGCGCTGTTATCCCATCTGAGTGAAGTGTGCGGGTGTGTATTCTGTAAACAGCAACCAGGGCATTTGTTTTTATTGTCAAACTAGACAATGACATCTGAGCTGGCATTGAGGTGTGGAACTTGGGAATTGTTCTATCACCTTGTTTTCCTTTCCTTCAAATGTTTAATTATACAGATGTAAAAATTATGCAGACAATCCGTACATAATTCTCTGTGTAAAAACTGGAATATTTGAGTCAAGCCTGTAGGCTTTGACCACACCCTCCCTCTAGCCTTCTTTCCAGAGGTAACCATGGTTACTGTCCTCTGTGCATTTACATTCATTACCATGGACCCAAGAAGGCTGAACTAACGCCATTATGTTACACTTATTTTTCTACAACTTGTTCTTTCACCCAATGATCATATCTTGGAGAATCTTCACTTCAGCGTAGCTAAATCCTCTTCCTCCTTTTAAACTGCTCTTCCTATATTATGGATCAGTAGACATCGTTTCCAGTTTATAGCTACTTCAAACAATACTATAATAAAGTCTTTGTACGTATCTTCTGCATGTAAGTGTAGAGATCTTTTCCAGAGTAGATATACCTTGAGATGGAATTTCTGGGTGATAGGGCTGTACACATGTTTAAAAGTTTCATAGCTCTTTCAAATCTCACCTCAAAGGTGACTCTCTAATTATACTCACATCTCATTCTCCATTTACAATATATGATATTATCCCTAATCTTTGATTAGTCACCCTTTTGGCTCAACTCCGAGGCATGGGAGGAAGCCTTGGGGAACGATGGGGGAAATGGGCCTGCTATCTCCCTGGTCTACCGAGTGGCAAAAGTGGACCAGTCTTGCTTTTCTCTTCTTCATCACACCCATGGCAAGGTGAGCTTCTTTCTTTGTGTGCTGCCCATCTCCCGGCTAGGGCCCAGCACATGCTCAGTAAGTCTCTGCGAAAGGGACTCCCGTGGCATCTTCATCCCGGCCTGAATTACACCCGTTCGGGCTGCCTCCCATGTGCTCACATCTGCAAGGTGAGCCCCGCCGAGAGCTCCTGAGAGGAGTCCTCTGCACACAGCCCTGGCAGCTCATGGGAGAATGGGAAGAAGGACTTTGAAGCCCATGGTCATTGCCATGGACACGAGGATGAATGTGCTTGCACAGGGTAGGGGAGCGGAAGGACAGCTTCAGTGCTCGGGGGAGGGGACTCTGGGATGGTGGGGAGCTTGCTTTCAGAGGATCAAAGCTTTGTTCTGCCTTGTCCAGGTCTGGGCTGGGGACATCTCAGCTGCTCTGGTTTAGGTCCACACGTAGTTGGGGCCTGATACAGTTTTGAGGACCAGAAGATGTCTACCTGACCTGAAACCAGGCAGCCTGTACTCCTGCGAGCACTTGGTGAGTCGCACCTCTTCCACCTGTTCTTCAGCAGTTAGAAGGTTCACACAGCAACCGGCCACTCTCCATCCACACCAGTTAAACACCACATAGCCTGTCTTCTGCCTGGAGTGTGTTTTCGTGAATCAGTGATCTTGAGGGCTGTGAATCTGAAGGACATAGACTCCTTGGAGGTTCTTCTTCCTCTCCTTCCCTTTTCCCTCCTTCTCTCTTTCCTCCCTTCCTCCCTCCATCCTTTAAAAAATATTTATTGAGTGCCAGCTGTATGTCAGATACTAGGGTGGGTACTGAGGATTCAGGTGGATAAAGCAGAAATCTAGTGCGGGAGACAAACATCATATATAGTTGTGGTCCTCGGCCTGTGACAGAAAAGGCACAGGAGTGGAGACACCTACAGAGCAGGCCTGTTACAGAAGAGGTGGTCAGGGTCCCTGAACAGGGCCAGTCGTGATACACCAGAAGGAAGAAGATTCTGGATAAAACCAGAAGGAAAAAGATTCTGGGCAGAGGGATAGCGTGGGGAGGGCCTGAGGTCAGGCAGACCCTCTGCATTCACAGGACTCTCCACTGCCCCCAAACAAAGCCATCCTGCTGGAGCCCTGTGGAAGCCACCCTGGGTGGTGGGGGGCTGTCTTGTTGCTGAGGGCTGAGTCGGGTGACCAGTTGTCCCATCCTTAAAACCACCTCTGAGACAGGTGCCTGTGTGAGTCTCCTCTGCTGCCTGTGACAGATGGCCACGTGTTTCATGGCTGAAAAGCAACACAAATTTATTCTCTTTCAGTTCTGGAACTAGAAGGCCAAAGCCAGTTCTGGAACTAAAAGTCCAAAGCCAGTCTCGCTGGGCTAAAGTCAAGGTGTTGGCAGGACTGGTTCCTTCTGGAGGTTCCAAAGAAAAGTCCTTTTCTTTGCCTTTTTGAGCTTCTAGAGGCAGCCCACATTCCTTGGCTTGTCTCCCCTTCCTGGCATCCCTCCCTCCTCTTGCTTCCTTCTTCAAATCTCTTACTACTCACCCTGACCCTCTGCCTTCCTTTTATAAGGACCCCTGAGATTATATTAGGCACCCTGGATAATTCAGGATCATCTCCCATCGCAAGATCTTTAATTTAATCACATCTACACAAGGTAACATGGTCATAGGTTTGAGGGATTGGATGAGCCCATCCCTGAGGGGCCTTTATTCCGTCTGTCACAGCACTACTCGTTGCCATTGACAGATGAGGACACTGAGGTTTGGACAATTTGTGTCTCTTGTTCAAGGTCAGGGCCAGGTTTGGAATCAAACTCCAGGCTGCCACCAAAGCTGCCACACTAGCTCACTATGAGAATGAGGAGGTGCCCTCTTCTCTGGGCAGATGTAGCCCATGCCAGGCACGTGGCTTGGTGAACGGCATGAGCTGGATTTTAACCCACCAGATGCCCCCTGGGTCAAATTCCTCAGTGTACTGATAACCTGTGCAGCCTATGCGGCCACCAAAGCTGACTCCGTGTATGTCCCCTCTTAAGCCAAGGGCTGATGGGTGGGCTATCGGGGGTAAAGATGGAGGAGATGGGAGCAGATGGATGTAGGTCTGCCTTCCCTGTGCCAGCTTGCACAGAACCGCCTCCTCCTAAGCTCTCAGTGTTACCAAACACAAGGTCATTTGCCCGACACAGTGAGGCCAAGCAAATGAAACATTGGAGTTTGCAGCAGAGAAAGGTTTATTTCAGGGCCATGCAAGGAGAATGGGTGGCTCGTGCCCCAAACCCCACAAACTCCCCGAAGGGTTACAGCAAAGCAATTTTAAAGTCCAGGTGATTGGGACTTCCCTGGTGGCACAGTGGATAAGCGTCCACCTACCAACGCAGGGCACACGGGTTCATGCCCCGGTACGGGAGGATCCAGCATGCCACGGAGCGGCTGGGCCCGTGAGCCACGGCCGCTGAGCCTGCGTGTCCGGAGCCTGTGCTCCGCAACGGGAGAGGCTACGACGGTGAGAGGCCCGCGCACCGCAAAAAATAAATAAATAAATAAAGGCAGGCCAGGTGAGGGAGGGGCGTGGTTTGTTGTTACAAACTTCTTGGTGTCAGAATCGTTTGTTCTCGCAACTGACCATGTAGATCAGGTCACGATGTTCCTGTAAACCTCCAACAAGACAAATGTTATTCTCTGTTCTACAACTTTTTATCTCTATATGGATGGGAAAGTGTTATATCCTTAAAGGTCAATTAAAATAAAATAAAATAAAATAATAAAATAGCACTTCCCTGTTCTCCTCTTCATGCCCTGTAGGACAAACGGTCCAAAGAGCCCAGAAGACATGTCCATTTGGACGCCTCACCTTCCTTCCCCCTCCTAAACCACACTTCAGGCTCAAGACCCCAGGATTCTGTGCTTTCTGCTAGATCTGGGTGGTGAGTATTTCTAATAACTGACTCCATAGATGTCTGCACACTTAGGGGCGGTGCCAAGGGCAACTGTTTGTGAGATGGAAAGAGGGGCATTGGATGGAGCTCAGATGGGCAGGCAATGGGGGTGGCAGGAAACAGGTGCAGGCCCCAGACCAGAGTCCACTCTCCCTGAAGACCATGTTCCAGCACAGAGCCCCACAGGGTCTGTATTAGTCAGGGTTCTCTAGAGAAACAGAACCAAGGGTATACAGATAGATATATATAGAGAGATTTATTTTAAGGCATTGACTCATGCTATTGTGAGGCTTGGTGGGTCTAAAATCTGTAGGGCAGGTCAGCAAGGCTGTAGACTCGGGAAGAGTTTCTAGGCTTCAGTCTTGAGGATTCATTTCTCTTCTGGGAATAGTTTCTCTCAGTCTTTTCTCTTATGGCCTTCAACTGATTGGATGAGGCCCACCCACATTATGGAGAGCAATCTGCTTTCCTCAAAGTCTACTGATTTAAATGTTAATCACAGCTGCAAAACACCTGCATGGCCACATCGAGACTAGCGTTTGACTAAACAACTGGGCCACCGTAGCCTACCCAGGTTGACCTAGAACTCTAACCAAAATAGAATCCAGGAAATCTATATCTGAATCCAGCTTGTTGTGACGGTGTATTTGTCAAGAAAGGAGAATAGGAGATAGGAGAATATTTCAACCAGTAGCTGATTTAGAGCTTTTACACACATTTGGACACATGTTATGTGGGCCTCTGTTTGTACAAGTGCTCTGGCCTGGTACAGGTTAAAGGCAGCCCACCTATAACTCCAGATTGTCTTATAGCAGCCGGAATCAGTCCCACCTGACTCACCTGGCTCCTGTAGGAACTGGGTTTGCAATGCCGGATTTAAAAAGCATCAGTTTATACACCAGAAACTAACACAACCTTGTAAGTCAACTATACTTGGATTAAAAATAAATTTAAAAAACCAAACAAACAAAAAAAAGAAACAAACAAACAAAGCATCAGTTTGGAAAGGGGTGAGGAGGGTGGAATTAGCAGCCTGCCTGTTCATATCAGACTGGCTCTACTCCGTGAGGATGTATGATCTTCCATAAAGACCCCTCCCACCTCCCTGTCGTGTTGGGTGTTTCAGCCAGGGAAGTGAGGCTGTTACAGTTCCATTTCCCGGGAATAGGATGCAGGAGTGTCCTAGGGACTTAATGAGATGATGTCAGGAGCTGGCCTTATGCATGGCGCGTACTCCCAGACCTAGCCAGTAATACCACTTTGCGGGCTCACTGTTGAGTGTATCCATCCAGCCTCCCCTTACCCCTTAAAACCTGTTCCCTCCTGGTTGGAAGAGTTGAGGCAGGGCCTGTTCTGCCTTAAAATTCATTGGGAAGCACCTGTCTGGCTGGTTAGTGTGCTGGGGGGAGGCAAGAGAAAAGAAATTGCTCTGGGGATGGCAGGGGCCAAGTCTGGCCCACTGCCGGTTTTTGTAAATAAAGTTTTATTGGGACCCAGTGTGCCCACTCGCTTACATCTTGTCTAGAGCTGTTCAAGCACTACAAGAGCAGTTGACCAGTTGTAGCAGAAACCACATGGCCAGGAAAGTTTAAAATGTTTACTATTTGGCCCTTTACAAAAAAGTTTGCCAACACTGCCTAGAAGGTAAGACTGAGTGTTAGCTCTTCCTAAAGAGTAGATAGGGCCACCTGGCCAGCCAAACAGAAGTATAGTTGCTGTACAATATTATATAAGTTATAGGAATACAATATAGTGATTCACAACTTTTAAAGGTTATACTCCATTTATAGTTATTATAAAATTTGGTATGTTCCCTGTGTGGTACAATATATCCTTGTAGGTTATTTTAAACTTAATAGTTTGTACCTCTTACTCCCCTACCCCTATATTGCCCCTTCTCCATCCCTCTCCCCCCTGGTAACTAGTTTGTTCTCTGTATTTATGAGTCTGTTTCTTTTTAGTTATATTCACTAATGTGTTGTGTTTTTAAGATTCTACATATAAGTGATATCACATAGTATTTGTCTTTCTCTGTCTCACTTATTTCACTTAATGCCCTCCAAGTCCATCCATGTTGCTGCAAATGGCAACATTTTATTCTTTTTTATGGCTGAGTAATATTCCATTGTATATATGTACCACATCTTCTCTATCCATTCATCTGTTGTTGGACACTTAGGTTGTTTCTATATCTTGGCTATTCTAAATAGTGCTGCTATGAATATTGAGGTTCACATATCTTTTTGATTTAGAGTTTTCTCTGGATATGTGCCCAGGAGTGGGATTGCTGGATCATACAGTCACTCTATTTTTAGTTTTTTAAGGAACATTCATACTGTTTTCCACAGTGGCTTCACCAATTTACATTCCCACCAACAGTATATGAGGGTTCTCTTTTCTCCACTTTCTTACCAACATTTGTTATTTGTGTTCTTTTTGATGATAGCCATTCTGACAGGTATAAAGTGGTATCTCATTATTTGGTTTTTTTCTTAATTTTATTTTCAGCTGTGTTGTGTCCCCATTGCTGTACATGAGCTTTCTCTAGTTGTGGTGAGTGGGGGCTACTCTTCGTTGTGGTGCGTGGCTTCTTACTGCGGTGGCTTCTCTTGTTGTGGAGCATGGGGCCTAGGCGCACGGGCTTCAGTAGTTGCAGCACGCAGGCTCAGTAGTTGTGGCTCACGGGCTCTAGAGCACGGGCTCAGTAGTTGTGGCGCACGGGCTTAGTTGCTCAGTGGCATGTGGGATCTTCCCGGACCAGGGATCAAACCCATGTCCCCTGCATTGGCAGGCGGATTCTCAACCACTGCGCCACCAGGGAACCCCTCATTATGGTTTTGATTTAGGGACGGGTCCTTTAAAATGTGGGCTCAGAGCTGGGTGCCCTCTTGCCTGGGCCGGGGGGAGTGGGGCTGGCAAGAACTGATAAGCTCCCACCTCCTTTAAAGCCGGTAGCCAACCTCAGCTCCCTCTACCTGCGGGCAGGCAGCAGCAGGCCAATCATTCTATTTTGTCAAGAAATTCAGATTTTCTATTGCTGTCGTCATTGGCAACTAAGTAAAACGAACTCTACAGCATTGCGCAGGCTGGAGGGGTTTCTGGATGAGCTGAGAACGTTTAGTTTACGGGACCCGAGTCCTAGATTTATGCTTGTGATAACCTTGAAAATTCACCGAACTATACGCCTAGGACATGTGCAGTTTCTGTCTGTGTGTCATACTTCAATACAAAGCTTTATCAAAACAGAGCCATGCCCAGGCCCATCAGAAGAGGTCTGAGGGCTGGGTTCGGCCCAGGGCCCACGAGTTTGGACCCCAGCTTTAATGTCTGCTTGGCATTTGTTTCGGAGGTTAGGGTCTTGGCACACAAGGTTTGGATCGGTTTCCTCCGTGTTTTAGGGCTACTCCCTGTGGGAACATAATCTGCTGAAAGATACCATCTCAGAGCTTCTTCTGCTGCTTCCTGTAGGCACATTTCTCACACAGGTCTTACCCACTAAGTGGCAGACGTGGGCCTGGAACCCACCTGCTCAATTGGCCGGTTCCACCTGTTCACATCCCTAGAGCCACACTGCCCCCTGCTGGTCCTGGCCTACTGTGGTTTTTTTTGTTTTGTTTTGTTTTGTTTTGTTTTGTTTTGTTTCTGTCTGTCTTTTCCTAGGCCCCGCAAGTCTTGGTGCCCTCTGGGGGCAAATTTGGATAATGAATTAAATGCACTGGAGTTTTCCGGGCAAGGCGGGATTTTGAATGGGTTTCTCGGGGGTTGAAAAGTGAGTATTAACATACGTACAGACACACACACATACTCCTTTCCTGTAGGAGAGTCCCACAAGCGGGGAAGGGGGGAGATGTAGTCATGGCTCTTGCCAAATGTCCCCAGGGCCCTCCAGCAGTGCCTGATGCCCCAGTGGAATTGACAAGGGTCATCACGTATTCATTCATGTGCCCACAGCTGGACTATCATTAGTCAAGGGGCACTTTCATTCTAATATTTGCCAAGTAATGCTCCAGCTCTCCTTCCCCCACTCCAGTCGTAATAAAATAACCCTAAGGAGGGGGAAGTCTTGAGTGAACATAAAGAAATCTATGTAAGTGGCTTTGTGCCAAACGTCTTCCCAGCGCCCTCCCCCCAAGTTAATGGAAACAAGTCTTTATTAAGTAATATTTAATATCAGAAAATCAAAACTCATAATAATTCTCTTTACAGCAAATATATATTATCCGTGCTTTGGCCATCTTACGTCGAAGGCCCTCTGTCATAAAATATATGGTTTTAAATTTTACTCAAATTTATAATCCCTTGACTTCCCTTCCTATACACAACAAAAGAGTGTAATAAAATTGGCAATTTCTAAACTACATTGACAATTTATTATTTTTAGTTTGCGGTTTTGGGAAATAGCTCACGCACCTAATATACGTTGACTCCTTGGCTTTTTTTTTTTTTTTTTTTTTGGTACGCAGGCCTCTCACTGTTGTGGCCTCTCCCGTTGCGGAGCACAGGCTCCGGACACGCAGGCCCAGCGGCCATGGCTCACGGGCCCAGCCGCTCCGTGGCATGTGGGATCTTCCCGGACCGGGGCATGAACCCGCGTCCCCTGCATCGGCAGGCGGACTCTCGACCACTGCGCCACCAGGGAAGCCCGACTCCTTGGCTTTTTAGTTGCAGTGTACAACACAACAAAATATGTGCTTGGTGAACTTTCATTCATGCCTACAAGATGGTAGCTAAAGATTAGGTTTCAGTACTGACGTTTGTAGCAAGCATCTTTCTGACTGGAAAGCAGTCACAGCTGTGTTTGGATCTTGTAGGAACTTCTCCATATTGATCACCTTCAGGGCTACTAGGGATGGACAGGTGATGGCTTCCATCCTAGGATCGACACTATCGACTCACAAAGCATGAAAGAGGATGGACAAGGTTAAGGTGAGCGAGGGACCAACCTCGGGTTTGTGGCTGCATGGCCATGTTGAACGACGACTCCAGGCTGCAGAGAGCTCTCTAAGGTCCTGAACGTGACGCTGGAGGTCAGCCAGTGCCTGCAGATCCAAAGCAGCACACGCCACGGTGTGAGAGGAGAGAGCAGGCTGAAGCCTGGCTTAGGTAGCCTGATTGCTGGTGGCAACCTTGGGTAGCTAACCAATCAGTGGAGGAGGGGGCAGCTTGGGTTGTGGGGTCTGGGAGAACTGGATTTGAAGCCTACCCTGTCACTCACTTGCTGTGTGACATTGGACAAGTCACCTAACCTCTCTGAGCTTTAGCTGTTCCATCTGTAAAATGGAGATGAAGGTGTCTTAGCTCTCAGGGCAGTTAGGATGATTGCTTTATATGTGTTCCTCAGAAACAGGCCTGAGACAAGGTTCACGTGAAGTGATTTATTAAGGAAGTGCTTCTGGTGATATTGGGAGATATCGGGGGAGCAGAGGAGGCAGGGGCAGGAGCAAAGCGGGGGGAGCAGTTTTAGGAAACGTCCTGCAGAAGGCAGCCTCAGCCTGATCCCGCAGGGAGCTCTGGAATGTACATTGCATCCCTTTGAGGGCAAAGGATGGGCACCTGTCGATCACTGGTTAAGGGCCACCCCAGCGGTGGGAAGTGAGGAGCAAACCCAGGCATTTCTGGCTGTTTCTGCCACGTGGGCAAAGCTGCTGCTCCCACAGCTGCAGGGCAGTTCGCGGGTGTCAAAGCTGGAGGCAAAAGCACGCGTGGTGGGGCAAGCAGAGATGTGCAAGTCCTCGGAGGGACTGTGGCAGAGCTCTGTAGGGGCTGCGACCAGATGAAGTTAGAAAACATAAGTGAAAGAACTTTGTAAAATATAAAGTGCCATGCATGTGTTGGTTATATTAGGCTCCCCAAAGCAACAATAATTACACAGGTCTCTATTGGGGCTGGGCTGTACCTGGGGCCGTCAGAGGCCAAAAAAAGAAGGCCGAGAGCAGGGGCTATGTATCAAGCCAGAAAAGCTGAACCTGTGTTCAGACTCAGAGGACAAGATGCTGGGGGCAGGGGGCGCTGGAGTGGGAGCAGGAACAGACTGAGGTGGCAGCCAGGTAAAGAGCCCGGGTTGGTTGATGATGCGTGAGACAGGGCCCCTGGAACTCCCAGTGGACCAGTTCTCATAGGGGTTAATGTCAGAGAGCACGGATGGCGTGTCAATCAAGGTTCTCTGTTACAAGGGGAAGAAACCCAACTCAAACTGGTTCAGATGTACAGAGAATTTATTAGCTCAGATAGCTGAGAATCCCATGGGTAGGCCTTCAGGTGTGGCTTGATCCAGGAGTCCAGTCAGACCCATGAAGAAGCTATCTTTTTCTCTCCACCCCTGGGCTCTGCTTCCTCTGTGGCTCCATTCTTAGATGGTTCCTCGCTCACAGGGGCAAGATGGCATTTGGCCACTGCAGGCTCACATCAAACAGAAAGCATCTCTTCGAGGTTTTCCTGTACAAGTCAGGGGATCATTCTGCCTGCACCCACTTGGTCATGTACTCAATCATCCCTGGCCCCATCACTGGTGCCAGGGGGATGGGATATCAGAGGTGGCTGGGCTAGGGCCACGTGCCTGCCCTGCACATATCACTGTGACCACTGAGCCTGGGATGGACCGAGTACATAAATGAGGGGGTAGCTCGCCAATAGAAGATGGGTTCTGTAGCAAAAAGGGGGACAATGTGTGCTGGGCAGTCCAAGACCAACGCACATCAGCCTCAGAGCCGGAAGTGAACCCTGACTGCTAGAGGTGCTAGATCCCAGGGGGCACCAGCTGGGGTGCCCTTTCCACTTAGAAAAAGGGACCAACAAGATAAAGGGCACCCCCTGGGCATGCCCCAAGGACAGAGTCCCCTGCTGATGTCTCACCCACATGTAGATTCCTGCTGGGAATAAGATGCCTTCAGGGGCTTCATCTCAGGGGAGAGCTGGATCATATCATGTGATCATCTCTGAGTGGGACTTCAAGCCTCAAGCCTCGACAGTGGCCCCCTCAGGAGCAGGAACCAGGCTGTATTCTTGTCTGTCCAGCTCAGAGTGGAAGCTCAGTGAATGCTTGTTGGTTGAATGAATGAATGAATGAATGATGCTATTTCCAAAGGCAGTTTTGGGACAAGACAACACTTTGTAAGAACTGGATACAAAACTCTCCTCTCCACCCAGCTCCTCGGGGTGACTGGATCATCTCTTTGAGTTGTCATCCTGGGCTTGGCCAGCACTGCCACTTCTACCCTGGGAGCAGAAGTTTTGAGAACTGCAAAGGGCTCTCTTTGCATCTGGCAGCTCTGTCCAAACCCCCGACTGTAAGACACCTGCGGGCTTCTAGCAGCCTGAGGCTGTGTCCCCGGCATGACACAGCCCCCTTCGAATGAGCTCCTGTCTGGAAAATCTCCCGGCTGTCAGAAGAATTTACCATTTTTCTAGCTAACCCGACACAGTCCCCCGACCGCCTTTTCTTAGATTATTGACTAAAGGGCGGTTAACAATTGTGAATCCTCCCTCTGTCCCTTTGAGACATCTAGGGATCTCCTACAACTCAGGAGGGTCTTTCTCAAGGACCTGAAAGCCATTGCTTTGAACTGGGATCCTCGGGAAGGAGAGGGCCTCTGTCTTCCAGTCTCCTGGGTGGTGGGGGAAAGACTGTATTTATAGAATTGCCAGCTAGCAGACACAGCTGGCCTCAGCGCATTTACACTGACCCATCCTTTGTGATTTCTCACTTCCCTGAGCTCCCCGCACTTCGCCCCTCGCCTCTCTTCCCTCCCTCATCCTCACTTTAGAAGCTGTCATCTCTGCACAAATCAGCTGTCTGTTGTTACTGAATAAGCTCTGTTCTCACCGCTTCAACTCCTGCCCGCGTTGTCTTTGCCATTTTCCTGACAACCCTCTCCAAACAGCGTGCCTCTTCATCCGAGCCCATCAGGAGCTTTATTTTTGTTCCCGTAACACTTAGCACCGTTCGATATTAAAAGGAAACTGTTCTTCTACTTACGATACTTCTGACACCAAAGAGGAGGGACCATTTTCCCCACAGGAACCGACTCTTGGACACCTACTGGGTGTCCAGTCTTGTCATTTAATTCCATTCTGACACTAATTACCTGGAGTTAGCGTTAGACGCCAGGTTTAACGGCTCAGCCCCAAAGACTGCCCCCACTGCAGACGCAGGTCACAAGTACCGGGTCCCCAGGGTCCCTACACTTCCGTCTGACAGGCTATCAATTGGGGGTTCCCACCAGCCCTTCCTCGGGTTTGATACTTTGCTAGAAGAGCTCACAGAATTCAGGGAAACACTTGATTTACGTTTACCGGTTTGTCGTATTATAAGGGATACAGATGAACAGCCGGATGAAGGGGAGCATAGAGTAAGGCCTGGAAGGGTCCCGAGTACAGGAGTTTCTGCCCCGGTGGAGTCTGGGGTGAGCTCCCCTCCTGGCACATGGATGTGTCTATCACCCAGGATGTTCTCGCGACACCACAGTTTGAGGATGTTTATGGAGGCTTCATCGCATAGGCAGGACGGATAATGAGCCGTCTTCAGCCCGCACGCCTCCCCAGAGGATGAGGGATGCGGCTGAAAGTTCCAATCTTCTGATCGTGACTTGGTCTTTCTGGTGACCAGCCCCCATCCAGGATCCCACTAACAGCCACCTCATTAGAACAAAAGATGCTCCTGTCACCCAGGAAGTCCCAAGGGATTTAGGAGCTCTCTGTGAGATGCTCTCATCATTCAGGAAAGGACAAGGGTCTTAGGAATCCCGTGTCAGAGACCAGGGGCAGAGACCAAATATATATTGCCTTTTTTAAAAAAAATACTTTATTGAGGTATGATTGATATGTAAAAAGCTGTACACCTTTAAGGTACAAAACTCAATGAGTTTGGAGATAAGTGTCACCATCCCCATCATTTAGGGAAATCATGGCCACCATCAAGGACGTAGACAAATCCATACCTCCCAAAGTTTCCTCCATCCCCCTTTATTCTTGTTGCTGTTCTTGTTACTGTTAGAACAGTTAATGTAAGATCTACCCTGGTAGCAAATTTTAAGTATGCAGTGCAGTATTGTTAGCAACAGACACTGTGATATAAATATTTCCTATGATGTCACAGCTATATTATTTAACTATTTCTTTATTTGCTTCTTATCTCCCATCACCATGAGACGAACAGAGTAGGTGCTCAATCATTAATTATTGAATAAACAAGTACATGAACTTCAGTTTTCCTTTCTAAAAACTGGAGGCTCGGCCTCTGGCCTGGGCTGCCAGCCTCATTAGGAGGCCCTCCTCTGGCCGCCCCAGGCTTCCCACTGTCCACACTTACACACCGTTGTCTTCAGCTGATCCTCTGTATCCGCGTCCTCCCAAGACAAAGAAGAGGGGCCCTGCCTTGTTCCAGCCCAGACAGGTGGTGTGGCAGGGGCCAGGTAGGAGTTGGTTGGGAGGTACCTGTCCAGAGGATCGAAGCTGGATTGGAAAGTGTTTTGCAAACCCTGAAGGCAGCACCTCCACCAGTGCTGGTTGCCGTGGTAGTTAATGTTATTTGTTCAGTTTGCAGAAACGGCCCCAGCAGCCTGGCTTGTATAAATATTAATCATGGGACCATTTCTCCTGCCCTGTGCCCTGCAGGACCCTGAACCAACAGGGGCCTGGCTGGGCCAAAGGGAAAGGTACCCCTGGAGGGTGGGCTCTGGAGCTCTGTAAACAGGCTGGACCCATTTCAGACCATTAAAATATCAAAGATGATCCACAGCAGGGAAGTAGAATGTGAACGTATGTATTTACAAACCAAATTTGTAAAACCAACAATTTAGTATAAGGGCTAGCAGGGAGGGGGGCAGTGGGGGCACTTTTTGGTAAGGGCTGGCCTGGCTGCAGCCTCTTAAAATGGAAATATAGCAGCTTGGACTGCAGCTGTCTCCTTCGCTTGAAAAATCTTGCCACCTGCTTTCTTTGTTCTTTCAAAATGATGCTCGTCGGTCTTGAGAACAGAGTCTGTTGGGCTGTGTGACTGCCTCTGCCATCTTCTCATGCTGTATCATGGGGAGGAAGACCCAAGGCTACAGGTCCAAGCTGGGGGCAGGGGCAGCTGCCGGGAAGATGACCAGAGGGGCAGGTTTGAGAGGCAAAGTCAGGAGTCACTTCCTATCTTCCTTGCTGCCTCCCTGTTCCAGACACTGTGCTCCTCCCTCTGAGGACCAGCCCTGCTTGCGTGCTGCTGATGGCAACCCACTACCTACCATGACCCTCACCCTGTCCTTCGGGGCCCCTTCAAGCTGGCTTGATCGGCTTAGCAGCCTTATCCCCATCGCTGCCTTGACCTCCGGGCTCCAGCCTGGCTTCCCAACACCCAGCACCCATGCACCCCTCTGCTGTGCACCTGCTTCTCCAGATTTTATGCAAGGTTGAATTTTGCCTCCTCCAGGCAGCCTTCCATGATTTATTTAGCTTTACTTGGTGCCTCAGGAGCCCTGTGACGCACTTACATTGTGGAAAACCTTCTTTGCCTTGGCTCACTCACCTGTGGGGCAGTTGACAGGCTGTGGGCTTGTGACAGAGGGGCAGCCAGGCCCTGGGCCCCCCTCGGGCTGGCTAGCCTCGGCTCCACAGGGTTCCAAGGTCATCAACAGAGGAAGCTGCAAGCCCTCCCAACACCCAGGACTGGCCCATCGTCAGTCCTAGTAATCCCTCTGTGTGGACACATGTTACAAAGCCAGTCCATAGTGTCAGATTCTGGGGAGACCGTCTCTCCCTCTGGATGATGGAGCTGCAAAGTCACATTGGGAAAGGAGTTTGCGTGTAAGCATGGGAATATTTTCTAGCCCTTTCCACCTCTCCCACAGTCAACATGGACTTCCCTGAAGAGCAGCCTAGGGGAGCGAATTGCATGGTGTGGTGTGGAGTGAGTTAATCTGCCCCTTTCTTCCCCTGGCTGCACAGCTCAAAGCAGTGGCGGCCAGGGCTGGCTTAGTGGGCAGGTAACCTGGGCAGTCACATGGGGCCCCGTGCTCAGAGGGCCGCACACTTGCTTTAATGCCCTGTGGTCGCCATCTTGAAATTCTTTATAATTCTGCACCAGAGCCCTGCATTTTCATTCTACAGTGGGACCTGCAAATTAGGTAGCTAGACCTGAGAGTGGCAGATGTAGGTAATCTGCCCAGCCCAGAACGACCCTGCTCTAGGAGCCCTGAGCACCGGAATCTTCCTGCCTGACAAGGGACTAGAAGAGCTGGGACCAGGCCAAGCCTATGGTTGGGGGAGGGGAAAACTGTCACAGCCCAAGGCTTCCTGGTCATAAAAGCCTGGTATTCAACCCATGAATCTTCTGATTGGCCTGCCCCTCCTGCACCTGCCCCATGGGTAGACCCCTCCTACCTTTTAGGATGACCAGGTTCTCAGCTGGCACCCGGAGCTCTGGGTCCAATCTCCCATTAGCTGTTAACTGTTCTATAAGCCACTGATCCGATCAATTCCTTGCTTCGCTGCGGTCCTGGCCATCATGGCGGGCCTGCTTTAGGGCCTGATATGGACCCTTCATAAGGGACCCTAGTGCAGAACCCAACACTCGGTCCCCTAGCATTTCAGTATGTGATACCTGACAGTGACATTATTTGTGCCTCTCTCCCCCTCAAAAATGTGTTCCAAGGCAACATCCCTGCCCCCTGGCACGGGGCCTCCAACACAATCGATGCTCAGCAAACATTAAGAGGCATTTTATAGCCTTTAGAATATGGACCGTGAGCCAGTTCTGGGTTCCAGTCCTGATTTTGCACTCACCCGCCACACAGCCTTGGGCAAGAAACTGTTCCACGCCTCAGTTTCCTCATTTGTAAAAACAGGAAGGAGAGTATGGATGAAAAATACTGCCTTCCGTATCAGAAAACAAAGGGTATTGCAGCCATCAAGCGGCAGCCACTGCAGCTCCTCCCAACTGTGCATCCCAAGGGGAATCATGATGGACAAAAACCAAGACACTGACCCTCGGTAGTTAAGGTGCGGATCAAAGGAGTGACTCAGTGAGACCAGACTCTCGCGTCGTGCCGTCGTCGCGTCCACAGAAAAGCTTAAATTCATTAACTTGAGATGTTTGGTTTTCTCTAATTAACAGTCATCTTTTGATGTCCGAACTACCTGTTTTGTGTTACAAAAACTCCTGTATCTCCTGGCTTCTCCCTTATCTCTTTGGTGCAGTCCCTCAGAGCTATCTGAAAGGCTGTCTTCCAGGCTTGAGTCCTCAGCTTTGTCTGCCAAATAAAACATAATTCTCAACTTTTAGGTTGTGCATTTTTTTTTTTCAGTCGACAAGGTAACAATAGTACCTACTTTATACAATGCTGTGGAGATGAAGTGAGTTAACATACATGTCAAGAGCTCAGAAGTGCCCTGCATACCTAGTCAGCGCCATGTCTGCTGTCACCAGTGAGTGACTGAATAAAGCTGTAACCGCACACTCACCGTACCGTGTAAAGTTGAAATTCACTGGGCTGGTCCTTCAGATACCATCCATTCAGTTCATTCACTGAATGTTCTGTGTTTGCCATGAGCCTGGTACTGTGCTAGGTGCATGGGATAAAACGTTGAGTAAGACAAATTTTGCTCAGAGATGACTCAGAGGGTGGGGAAAACTGATGGGTGAGTGAGTGCAGCTTCTGTGATTTGCTGCAGGCAGGGTGATGATGGGGCGGTGTGTGAGGGGCACAGCGGGGAGGGGATTGTTCTGCCTGGGAGAGGGGGGCAGAAGTGACACTGCAGAAATGCGTCTGGGGGAGGAGGTGCTCCAAGGAGCCCCGGTTCTTTGTCTCAGCACAGAAAGAAGTCAGCTAGAGGCAAAGTGATAGGTAAGAATTGATTTATTAGAACAGGACGCTTGTGAGGTTTACAAGCGGGCAGGCAAGGGAGCGCCGCCTTGAGATCTTTGTGGGCTACAGTTTTCTAATCGAAGGAAAAGTGGGGAGGAGAAGACCACCTTCGTCCTCATTTTTTTTTTTTTTTTGGCGGTACGCGGGCCTCTCACTGTTGCTGCCTCTCCTGTCACGGAGCACAGGCTCCGGACGCACAGGCTCAGCAGCCATGGCTCACGGGCCCAGCCGCTCCACGGCATGTGGGATCCTCCCGGACCGGGGCACGAACCCGCGTCCCCTGCATCGGTAGGCGGACTCTCAACCGCTGCGCCACCAGGGAAGCCCTTCTTCCTTGTTCTTGAGCAGATGTCACACTTCCATGATCAGTTCCTCCTCCACGTTGGTTGGGGGGGGAAGTTTTCTGGGCCCCTATATGGTCAAACTGGGACTGTCGTGGCACAATGGAAATGAGCAAAAAGGCAGTAACACATACTAAAATACGGTAAATCATACGGTTTCAGTATACTGTCACCTTTTCCTTATATTTTTGTTTTTAGTGTGTGCAGAGAAGCGTGTCCTAGGAATCATTAACTTACTGACCTCCCTGGGCAGGATGTGGGTCTCCTGCCACCATTGCTTTATTGTTTTGGGGGCAAGTCTCATACTTCTGTTGCATGGTTTTGTTGCTAAGAAAGCCTGCTTGGTTTTGTGGTTAAGGAAACCTCTTTCTCGAGTGATCATTAACTTACAGGGGTCTCCCATACTTTTTCCTTTACTTATGATCCTTTAGTGGGATTAACTAATTAATCACCTACTTTGTCCCTTTACTCTGTCCCTATCAGAAGGAGCACAAGAATGGAGGTAATAACGCTGGCACCAAGGCTCTCCGAGGTGAGTCGACAGCAACCTTTAGACAAAGCACAGCTTGGATTCAGACACAAAGGAGTTAACGTTTTCTTTTCTTTTTTTAATTATCATACTAGAAAATGACGACTACAGCAACAGTGCCATGAGTCAAAGGGACATGATTCCACACGGCCACATTTTTACATCCATTAAGGTTAGAGATTTTGAATCAAAAGAGCATGTTGAAACCCTACGTTAAGAAATAGCCTCATGCAGCTCGATAACAAAAAAACAAACCAAAAATGGGCAGAAGCCCTAAATGGACATCCCTCCAAAGAAGATACACAGACTGCCAACAAACACAGAAAGAATGCTCAACATCACTAATCATTAGAGAAATGCAAATCAAAACTACAATGAGGTATCATCTCACACCGGTCAGAATGGCCATCATCAAAAACTCTAGAAACAATAAATGCTGGAGAGGGTGTGGAGAAAAGGGAACCCTCGTGCACTGTTGGTGGGAATGTGAATTGGTACAGCCACTATGGAGAACAGTATGGAGATTCCTTAAAAAACTACAAATAGAACTACCATACGACCCAGCAATCCCACTACTAGGCATATACCCTGAGCAAACCATAATTCAAAAAGAGTCATGTACCACAATGTTCATCGCAGCTCTGTTTACAATAGCCAGGACATGGAAGCAACCTACGTGTCGATCGACAGATGAATGGATAAAGAAGATGTGGCACATATATACAATGGAATATTACTCAGCCATAAAAAGAAACGAAATTGAGCTATTTGTAGTGAGGTGGATGGACCTAGAGTGTGTCATACAGACTGAAGCAAGTCAGAAAGAGAAAGACAAATACCGTATACTAACACATATATATGGAATCTAAGAAAAAAAAATGTCATGAAGAACCTAGGGGTAAGACGAGAGTAAAGACACAGACCTACTAGAGAATGGGCTTGAGGATATGGGGAGGGGGAAGGGTAAGCTGTGACAAAGCGAGAGAGAGGCATGGACATATACACACTACCAAACGTAAGGTAGATAGCTAGTGGGAAGCAGCCTCATAGCACAGGGAGATCAGCTCAGTGCTTTGTGACCGCCTGGAGGGGTGGGATAGGGAGGGTGGGAGGGAGGGAGATGCAAGAGGGAAGAGATATGGGAACATATGTATAACTGATTTACTTTGTTATAAAGCAGAAACTAACACACCATTGTAAAGCAATTATACTCCATCAA
Source organism: Phocoena phocoena (assembly GCF_963924675.1). Taxonomy (NCBI): domain Eukaryota; kingdom Metazoa; phylum Chordata; class Mammalia; order Artiodactyla; family Phocoenidae; genus Phocoena; species Phocoena phocoena. The sequence continues at coordinate 8,376,414 of NC_089220.1, forward strand.
AGATGTAAAATAAAAAAAGAAATAGCCTTTTCACTGTAGTAAAAGTTAGTGACTTCATCGCGAAAACTGGGGTCTTCAGTAGCAAAGGGCTACATCAATAGTTAAAATTCCTTTTTATTAAGAAAACTGCTTGCACTTACAAGTTGAATATGCAAGCGTTAGTAAGACACAGAAACATTTCCGATTCTCTGGGCATGAAGAATTGGCATCTGGACTGCGGCTAGTTACAAGCATAAGGTTTAAAACTTTAAATAGTATAAAGTTTAAATAGTAGAAAGAGGGCTAGTATGCTTTCAACTGGGAGAAATAGGGCGGGAAAAGGTCAGAACGGGAGAAGATGTAGATTTGCCCAAAGGCTGTGAACCAGCTCCCCTACCTCCACCCTATCTAAGATTTTCCCCAAGAAGCACCTCTCAGATATATTGTTGAGGAGCCAGGTCCCTCAAGGTCCCAGAGATCCACAGTTACTGGGTGGGAGGACGTGGGACAAGTTCATCCCCACTGTCACATCCACTTTGTACGGTTCTCCATCCAGGGTGACTCCCCATGAAAGCCCAAGACAATGGAAAGGGAGAGGACTTGGATTTCCAAACAACTTGCTAGATTCCAGATCACTGCCCTTGGCTGGAATTATTTGAACTTGAGGCAGCAACCGTGTTCACTTCTGTAGCTCAGGAGACTTTTGGTTTATTAAGTGACTCACAAATGGGGAAAGGTGGAGATTTGGAAGATACCCATAGTTCTGGAGTCAGAGATGGCACAGCCTAAACCTGGGTTTCCCAACCTCGGCGCTATTGGCATTTGGGGGATGGATGATTCTTTGTCCTGGGGGCTCTTCAGCAGCATCCCTGGCTTCTATCTACTAGACGCCAGCAGAACACATCCCTCCAGTTCATGAAAACCAAAACTGTCTTCAGACATTGCCAAAGGTGCCCTGGGGGACAAAGTCGCCCCCAGTTGAGAACCACAGTCCTAGTGGTTCAGAAACTTCATTGATAGATGCCCTCGGCTCAAGACCCCACTCTCCTGCTCACCCAAACAGGACCTGGCAACTCTCCCGAAACTCTTGGAGACTCAGTTTCCTTGAGGAAAGTGTAAAAGTTTGGAAGCTCCCTTCCTGCCAGCTTACAGAGCCTAGGTCACAACCATCTGGATTGCTGGGACAATGCTTTGAACTCTAAATGCAGTGATTCTCTGGTTCATTAAGACACTGGGGGAAAGACAGCTGACGAGACTGATGCTGGGGCCACTGGTGGCTGCTCAACCACGTGGAGAGGGCTCGGTGGGGAGGGAAGGCTCTGGATTCCCCCAGTAGCTGTGGCACACAAATTCCTGCAAAGGTGACTCGTACATCTGTCAGGATTTATTCCCAAGGCAGCACGGGTCTCACACCTCCTCCTGGGAATGCAGGAAGTCAGCTTGCAAAAGGACCCAGGAGCAGACGATGGACCTCATCAAACAGCTGGTTGGACAGGTCTGGGCAGGGGCAAGTGTGCACGATGGTCAAAAGGCAGGTGCCCACCACACCCCAGGAACTGCAGCCCAACCAACCCCTCCAAGGGCTTTCTCTGCTTTTATTCTCTATCTTGACAAAAAAAAAAGTATGACTTTTTACCAAGACTCAGAACAAGCCATGCAGACTTTTCCAAAATTTACATAGTCCTTTTCAGGTACTTTTGACAATTCCATTGTACTCCCGATAGCTGCTGTTTTCTCACTCTGGAGGGAACTTTCCTACCTTTAATCACCATGGTTTGCACTGTTTTGTCCCCTGTCTACCCCCAGCCTCCCATCCAAAGAAAAAAGAAGGAAAGAAAATGCTCAACGTCTGACCTCACAAGTGACTTGCTGGGGACACCTGGCCACCACTGAATTCTGATTACCTGGGTTTCTTGGAGTGGCTTCTTTGTCCGCTTGGAGATTACAGACTCCACCCCTGTGGGCTCTCAGTGCTCAGCCACCCGGCCTCCCCTCCATCCCTATCATGACCCTCTCACCACATGACTGAGGTCAGGGCCCTGTGGAGCAGGTGAAGCAGGAGAGGTGGGCCCGGCAAACGCGGGACATTCAGGTTCCAACTGCTCCCTTGGGCCAGAAGCACAGCTCCTTGGGCGTCTCCATCACGGCAGCCCAGCTCACCCAGGACTTGCACTGAAGGGGGCCAGATGACAACTGGCAGAGAACGTGCTGCCTGTCCCAAGGCTGGGACTGGCAATCCAGGGCCCTGCTGTGTTCCCCAGTGAATGCACAGCGCCCTGGGCCAGGCATCCATCCGGGAACCTGTCAGCTCTCCACTAATCTATGATGTGGCCCCAGCTGACCTCCCGAAAGTTAAGGTCCTGATTAGATGCTCTCTAAAGCCTCTTGTTGCTGTGAGGTTCTGCAACTGGTAAATACCTGGGCAGTGCTGCCCGCCCCTTTCTAGGACATACACTCAAAATCCCTTCTCCAGGACCAGAACAGCCGAGCCTCAGAGGCTCATCCTGGGCTGGTCCATCCCAGAGGGCTCATCATGGAGGGTGCGCAGATACAGGGAGACCGAGACGCAAGGTAACCGCCCAGCCTGCAGAGCCAGCAGACCTGGGTCTGAACCACAGCTCCCCGGCTACGGATTCTTAGGCACACAGCCTGGCCTCCGCTTTCTCAACAGAAAAATGTGACGACAATGACTGTGCACCTCTCTGTACCCTCACTCCTGTCCCCGAGGGGTGATTTGAGAAGTAAATGAGATACATACAGCACACAGCACAAGGAAGGGGTGTAATGACAGCAATAATCATTGTTAATAATATCACTACTAATAATGAGGGAAGGTCAAGTTCCTGCAGAAGGAGAGGACCATTTGTCTGGAAGGAATCGGACAGCAGTGTCGATGGCAGCCAAGTGTCTCCAGTCTCCAGGGAGGGATTCCGACAGATGCTAGTGGGTTGGCGGGCAGCGAGTCCTTCCGTTCAGAACAAGCTGGAAAATGGCCTGTTGTCTCTCGAGGCCAGTAGTACTAGCCTGTCCTCCCTGCTTTTCTCCCTCAGATTCCGGGGGACCCCTGAAAGGAAGTATAAGCATCTTTCTCCGGGGGGTAGACGGGGTCAAGGGAGTCTCATTTGCCTCTTAACTTAATCCCATGGAAAGGGCAGGAAAGACAGAGCAGGGGCCGGCAGAGCGGTTGACTCTCCCAAGGCCTATAGGAGGCGGAATCCCCTTAGGACATGCCCGGCTAAAGTGTCCCCTGGCCTGGCCTCTCCTCCAAAGCTCCAAGGACTGCAACTCATGACCTCATAAAGCAAGTGCTGGTCTGTGCGGTGAAGCACAAACACACACAGGTGTGCGACACCCACGGCTGGCAGAGGGGAAATGCAGAAGCATGCAGGGGTCCATATTCCAGCAATGGTAGGACCCCTTCTCTGAGGAACAGCTACTGAAGAGGCAACCCCTCCTTCCTCAGCACGGACCCATCAAGTCAGGGCGGGCTCAGGGGCCAGCCTCACATGGGAGAAGCCAGAACGGGAGCCCCAGGCTGGGGTCCGAGAGAGGAGCAGCCATCCCCAGCTGCTCGGGAGAGCCCTGGGGCTCAGCGGAAGACCTGAGTCTGGGCTGGGGCCCAGCCTGCATCACAGACCATCCCATGACTCTCCTTATCAATTCTGGCTGCATGAGCCTCACTCCTCGTGTGGGTCCCTCTATGAGGCTCCGGGTCTGGGTCAGGGCCTTCTTCATGGGTCCCAAGAAAGCTGGTCTCTGGGAACTTCTCTGGCCATGCAGAGAGACTTGAGTTCAACTTAAAGGGGGGGGGCGGTGCAGGCAACAGGGACCACCCCCCCAAAGCCTGGGCAGAGAAGGGGGGATGAACATGCCCCATTCCAAGGATGGTCAGAGACTTCAACCTGCAGAGGCCACGTCATGATGTGGGAGCTCGGGAAACGGCCTCTGGAGACTCAGGGCCTGGTTTAAATGTGCCCTGGAGGCGCCACCCAGCCACTGAAGGCAGCATGGCGTTATTCCAGAAAGAGTCCGGCTTTAAGCCTCACTTTCCTGCCGTGTGGCCGCGGGCAAGTTATTCCGCTCCTCGGAGCTTCTGGTCCTTTAACCGTGTGTTGGAGCAATGATGCTCTAAGGTAAGCGTAGGGATTAAATCTGTGCCTATGAATCTGGCACAAGGCTTGGACACAAGACTCAAGCGATGATGTCAGATCTCTCGGCCTTTACTTAACATCAAAGACAGAACCCCAACTGCAGCAGGAGGGAAGGGGCAGTGCACTCTGGCTAGAAATCTAACATGCGCATCGATCCCTGCTGCTATCTGAGTGAAGGTGGAAAAAAATTCACAGGAGATGGAGATGGGTTGACCCTGGGCAAGTCATTGTGATCCGTATGGTGCACGGTTTAGACAAGAAGCTCTTTAAAGCTCTTGACCATCTATGGTCCTGACACTGAAAAGAAAGACCTGAAAGTTGAATTTAACTGACATGTCCGTTTTCATGTCAGGGAAAACAAAACCTTCAGAGGGGAGACCTCTGTGCCCAGAAATGCCCAGCGAACACAGGGCCCACCAGGGCTGCCCTGGGAGGCTGGTGGTCTCCTTAGAGCTAAAAGCCAACCTTTCCTCTCTTCCCCACTCCTTCCACTGTTATCAAACACAGAACCTTCTCTCCCACAGCCATTTCCACAGGCCATCTGAGAACGGGGAGCTGCCACCTGCCTCTTACAGGGCTGCAGGCTCCCTGGGGATGTGGGGTCAGAAGACAAAGAATCAGGGTATTTGGGCTGGATGGCCCCCATGAAAACACCTTGTCTCCCCACCCTGGCTCTGGAGTCCCCCCCTTGGGTTCCCTCATAAAGCCGCGTGTCTAAGAAAGACCTTGCTCACGGGGCAGATGCCAGGCCTTGATGGAGAGGAGTTTGCTGGAGAAGCAGCTGGAATGATGTGCTCGCAATGACTGCCATCCAGCCCCGCCTCCAGGCTGGTCCTGCCTCCAGACAGCAGGGCCCGCTCAGCGATTCCAGAAGGAGTCCAGGCCAAAGGTACCACAGCCCTTCTCCCGCTCCACAAAGGTCACGCCAGCTCTCTGTGCTCATGACCTCCACTTGAACTGAAGCACTTGTGGATGGACACCAGGCGGCAGTGACAGATGCGGCCAATAAGGCTGGCGGCCGGCGCTGTCTGCAGCGTGGGCCGGTAATCCTGTTATCATGGCAGCTCGGTGCCAACCTCCCACAGACGAGCGGCTGCCTCTGGACAATTAAGATGTCCCTTTGCCTATCAAAAACACTCATTTCTCCTGAGACCACAGTGACAAATGCAGCCTTTTTGCAATTGTCCCCAAGTATGCATGAGGGCTTCTGTACCGGTCTTTTAAGTCTCTCAACCACAGAGGAGGAGTTTATGCCATCTATTTTCTTCTGTACAGAGCAGGGAGGAAGAAGAAAGCCACTCCTGGCTTGTAGGCGAGCAAGCCCGTGTCTGAGCTCGTTCCACTCTTGGGGGCCACAGGGAGAGCTGTTTCAGGAAGGGGGGCACTGCGCCATGAAGAAAAGTGAGCCCTTTCCTATACTGATGCCCCCAGCACGTGGGCGCACCCAAAGGCCAGCAGCGCTCTGGCCCTGATGAGGGGCTCCCAGGCTTGCCAGCCCCCCAGCAGCTGCCACTTAAGCTTGTGGGGAACTGACTCAGGCAGTGCAGGTGCATACTTACACGTGCAAGGCTGCACGGCAGCCAAACCCAGTGTACAGTGTGGGTGCCTTAACTCCCTGCCCACCCTGCACACAGCTTCCAGACCCTCGGGACATTCTGCCCAGGGCAGCTGAGAAGGCAGGAATCTGCTCAAGACAGTGCTTAGATGGAGCAGAGACAGCCCAGAACTGATGGGCAGGAAATGTCCCTCCTGCTCTGACCCCTGCCTTTTACATGCCCTGGGACCACAGGCAAATCACGCCCCTCTCCCGCCCACGCGCCAATCGATGAGGTACACACACCTCATCCCTAAACTTCCGTGATTTCTCAGAGAGGGAAGAGCATCTTCAGTGGGTGATCTAAAGAGTTAACTGCCTGGCAGATCTAATTTTTAAAGGCACCTTCTCCTCTTTTCACAAAGAAGAGAAAGTCCATCCAGCAGATAAAAACCACCATCACTGCCACCCTGAAATCCATGTCACCAGGAATCCCCCATCCTTGGGTTTCATAAGGGGCCAGGTGTCTGGTAACAAAGATGCCATTTCCAAGTCAAATGAGGAACGTTCCATGACCCTTCAAGTGACCACCATCAATATTCCGAGGGGTCGACTGGGAAACCAGATTGGGGTGGCAACACTCAAGTTCTGAGGGCTGCCCTTGCCCTCAGGTAAGCTGGCAGAAAAACGAGACACAGAAGTGATTATTTAGTGCCAGCAAAGGATCATCCAACCATGTCTGTATTTTAAACTGACTGGCTGCTCCCTCTGGTCTCGAGTTCGTGGAATGCAGTTTCAAGAACTCCCCAATCTACTCCTCGAAGGCTCTGCCCCGGCGTGCCTCCGGGGGCTGGAAGCCAGGCTCCCATATTTTCTGGATCAGCTGGACCACAGCCTGGAGTATCTGAAATCAGGGCCGCTTGGTGAAATCCCAGACGCACGGTGGCTCCCCTTGGAGAGACCGCGCACCTGGTCAGCACTCCTGGTTCTAGAACGCGGGCGCAGCCGGAGGCCAACAGCGACAGTGCCCCGCTGTGAGCCCAGCGCAGGGGGGGCCGTCCCGGAGCTCCCGCGGCTCAGAAGGTGAAGGCATACACCACCCCCACCACGACAATGTTCCCCAGCGTCGCTATGATGGCGATCCAGAGCAAGACGGCATCGTTGGACGACCTTGGCGGCTCCTCTGGCTGACCGTTGGAGGCCGCGTGCACGTTGGTGGAGGAGTTAAAGAGGGAGTACTCGGTGCTGAAGTCCTCGTTGGGCGAGTCCATGAAGGCGCCTCCCATCATGGGCAGCTGAGAAGAAGGAGAGAGAGAATTAACCAGAGCCCTCGGGAGCTGGGAGGCTGCCGGCAGAGGGGCAGCTGCCTGGTCAAGCAGGCCCCTCGAAGATCCAGCACCGAACTGGGCTTTGCTTTGGGTCTTTTAAGTAAATGACGGTGCATATTTTCATCTAGAAAATTAGCATTCACAGCAATCTTTTGAGGCAGACACTCGTGCCCACTTTGCAGATGAAGAGGTTAAGGCCCCGAGCAGCTCAGCAGACCATCTCAAGGCCAGTCGGCAACTCGCTGGGGCTTACAGACCCTCCGTCTCTAAGTGCCAGGCCCCTCCGTGACAGCGCACATCGCCAAATGTCTTTATTCTTCTAATTGTAAAAGTAATATCGGCTCAGCATAGAACATTAAGAAAATACAAAAGAGGAGGAAAAGAAAGAGAATCATAACCTCACGACTTCGGGATAACCGCTGTTCACATCTTCCTTTCTAATCTTTTTCTGTGTGTGTGCGTGTGTGGTGTGTGTGTGTGTGTGTGTGTGAGAGAGAGAGAGAGAGAGAGAGAGAGAGAGGGAGAGAGAGAGAGAGAGAGAGAGAGAGAGAGAGAGAGAGAGAGAGAGAGAGAGAGAGAGAGAGAGGAGAGAGAGGGAGAGAGAGAGAGAGAGAGAGAGAGAGAGGAGAGAGAGAGAGAGAGAGAGAGAGAGAGAGAGAGAGAGAGAGAGAGAGAGGGAGAGAGAGAGAGAGAGAGAGGGAGAGAGAGAGAGAGAGAGAGAGAGAGAGAGAGAGAGAGGGAGAGAGAGAGAGAGAGAGAGAGAGAGAGAGAGAGAGAGAGAGAGAGAGAGAGAGAGAGGGAGAGAGAGAGAGAGAGAGAGAGAGAGAGGGAGAGAGAGAGAGAGAGAGAGAGAGAGAGAGAGAGAGAGAGAGAGAGAGAGAGAGAGAGAGAGAGGGAGAGAGAGAGAGAGAGAGAGAGAGAGAGAGAGGGAGAGAGAGAGACAGAAGAGAGAGAGAGGGAGAGAGAGAAGAGAGGTGAGAGAGAGAGAGAGAGAGAGGAGAGAGAGAGAGAGAGAGAGAGGAGAGAGAGGGAGAGAG